>NC_051069.1:99035822-99153540 GCF_004664715.2 Peromyscus leucopus | reverse complement strand
ATGGGACTCTCGAAACTGAGAAGCTTTTGCAGGGCAAAAGACACAGTCAATAAGACAAAAAGACAGCCAACAGATTGGGAAAAGATCTTCACCAACCTCACATCTGACAGAGGATTGATCTCCACAATATATAAAGAACTCAAGAAACTAGACATCAAAGTACTGAACAGTCCAATTAAAAAATGGGCTAAAGAGCTAAACAGAAATTCACAAAACAAGAACTACAAATGGCTGAAAGACATTTAAAGAAATGCTCAACATCCTTAATCATCAGAGAAATGCAAATCAAAACGACTCTGAGATACCACCTTACACCTGTTAGAATGGCTACGATCAAAAACACCAATGACAACCAATGTTGGAGAGGATGTGGAGCAAAGGGAACACTCCTCCACTGTTGGTGGGAATGTAAACTTGTACAACCACTGTGGAAATCAGTATGGCGGTTTCTCAGAAATTAGGAATCGAACTACCTCAAGACCCAGCCATCCACTCTTGGGCATATACCCAAGGAATGCCGATTCATACCATAAAGATACATGCTCAGCTATGTTCATAGCAGCACTATTTGTAATAGCCAGAACCTGGAAACAACCTAGATGCCCATCAACGGAAGAATGGATGAAAAAAATGTGGTACATATACACAATGGAGTACTACTCAGCAGAGAAAAACAATGAAAGCATGGAATTTGCAGGCAAATGGATGGTACTAGAAAAAATCATCCTGAGTGAGGTAACCCAAACCCAGAAAGACAGTTATGGTATGTACTCACTCATAGGTGGATTCTAGATATAAAATAAAGAACAATCAGACCACAACCCATAGAACCATAGAGGCTATATATATAGCATGGAGGTCCCTAGGACGACTGTGACATATAATAAATTTCAGTTTTACTCAATTATTGAAAAAAATTAGCCAAATGAATGGAAACACATGAACTATGAACCAAAGGCAGAGGGGCCCCCAGCTGGATCAGGCCCTCTGAATAGGTGAGACAGTTGATTGGCTGATCAGTTTGGGAGGCAACTAGGTGGTGGGACCAAGTCCTGTGCTCATTGCATGAGTTGGTTGTTTGAAACCTGGAGCTTATGCAGGGACACTTGGCTCAGTCTGGGAGGAAGGGACTGGACCTGCCTGGACTGAGTCTACCAGGTTGATCGCAGTCCTCAGGGGAGGACTTGTCCTGGAGGAGGTGGGAATGGAGGGTGGGCTGGGGTAAGGGGAGGGGGTGGGAGGGGGAGAATAGGGGAACCCATGACTGATATGTAGAACTGAATGGTATTGTAAAATAAATATATATATATATATATATATATAAATAAAATAAAAAAAGAACACAGGGGAAAAAAAAAAAGAAAAGAAAAACAACTAAGTCCCAGGAGTTAGCTCAAGTTCTTTCTGATATTGGAAAATATGTTTATGGGTTTCAGTGTGCATCATAGCTAAAATAAAGCTTTAAACAATTAACTTCAGGTAACTAGAAAACAAAGAATTGGATGGTTAGTTAAGATAAATGGACTGAGCTCTAAAATATGGAAAGTGAAACTAGTAACCTGTTTTGTGGCAATTATAGAAACCTCTACTTATGTAAATGGCTCTGGCTGAAAGGCTCCTGATCTATGAAAAGTCTTGTTTTTCACCTGCAATATGTAAAATAGTTGATCATGTAAGAGATATGAAAAATATGTTGTTTTTACTTGTAGTCATTGTAATCATTCACTTAAAAAATAAAATGTAACCACTGTTGTTCGAATCTTAGATGGTCTTTTAATAAAAAAAAAAAAAAAAAAAAAAAAAAAAAAAAAAAAAAAAAAAAACACAGTACCAAATATTGGGGTAAAAGCTGAAAAATCAGAGAAGCAGAGCAAGCCACAGCTACTACCTATTTATTACCTCATGAACTCCACAAATCCTTTAACTGAAATCCTCTGAGTCTTCACCTAAAAGGCTCTGAGCTGAACTACCTTAGTTCCTGTTTCTCAAACCTTATACACCTTTCTCTGCCCTGCTGTCACTTCCTGGGATTAAAGGCGTGTGTGCTTCCCAGTACTCAGATTAAAGATGTGTGCCACCACTGCCTGGCTCTGTTTCCAGTATGGCTTTGAACTCACAGAGACCCAGATGGATCTCTGCCTCCTGAGTGATAGGATTAAGGGTGTGTGCCACCACTCTCTGGCTTCTATGTCTAATCGAGCGGCTGGCTCTGTCCTCTGATCCTCTGGCAAGCTTTATTGGGGGTACATAATATATCACCACATAACCACAGTGTAACTTTTATATTGCTTGAAAGATTCTGTTGGGCTGTATAAGCTGTAAGGGAAAAAATAAAAGAAGAAAGAAGGAAATCACCAGGTAAAATAAAGAAGGAAGACATCGGGAAGGATGGAGAACGAAGACGTCAGGAAAGATGTAGGAGGAAGACATCAGGAAAGATGTAGGAGGAAGACATCAGGAAGGATGGAGAAGGAAGACATCAGAAAGGATGGAGAAGGAAGACATCAGGAAGGATGTAGGAAGAAGACATCAGGAAGGATGGAGAAGGAAGACATCAGGAAGGATGGAGAAGAAAGACATCAGAAAGAGGAAGGGAAACATCAGGTAGAAGAACAGAACAAAAGAACAGAGCAGAACAAGGACAAAATAATAACATAAAGAAAAAGCTTTCATTCCTCAGGAAAGAAGTCTGTGTGTTTTTCTCACTGACTCTGCATCTCTCTGACCTGCAGAAGGCTGATCCCTCTGCATCAAACTTTGTTCAAAAAGTGTTTTCAATTCAAATGCACATGGAACACTCAGATTGGGCAATTAGGCCTTGATGGGTTTTCTAACTCTCTACAGTGAGTGCATCACACTTTTCACAAGCAGTTTTAAGAGAAAAGAAGGAAGGGAAGGAGGGAAGGAGGGAAGGAGGGAATGAGGGAGGAAACTAGCTAGCTAGACTCTGGCTGTGGATTATTCCCACTGTTGGCCCATATGGCATATTTCAACTGTCCTGACACTATGACCACTGTTACAGGGAGGAAACTGAGACCACAAGCCCAGGCCCTTAGTCCTGTGTTCCAGGACTAGAAACACAGCAGAAACCATGAGCCCCCACACTAGATGCCTACCTACCCACCTGCCCTGACCCCCAGAAACACCCCCAAAGAACAGAGAGGGAAAAGGGTCAGCTCATGCTCACACATATTTAATCTCTGTTCTTGTCTTAAATTCCAGAATGTTGCTTCCAAGCCACAGTCCCCTTCTTCTGGCCACTCAAGGCCTAGTCATCCACCACACCCCTCCCCGAGGACCCAAGCTCTCCAGGGACCACTCCGTTCCTGCCCTGACTTCTGTGGAATATGGACATGCAACCTTGATCAATCATCTACCTAATGCCATTCAGGAGAGGCAAATCAGGAGAAGGAGCTGCGGCAGCCAGAACAGGAGTAGGGGGTAGGGGGCCCTGCAGGGCCCTGGCAGTGCCCCGTGGTTCCTTTGCTCCTGGATCCATCTGGTATATCTGGTGAGGCGAGTGTATACGCCTGGATTCTGAGCTTTGATGCAGGGCTTCTTCCGTGATAACACCCCAGCCAGAATCCATCTTCCATCAACTTCACAAGCCAATGGCCCCCCGGGATCCTCCTAGGCAAAGACAAAGGAGGAAATGGAGGACCTGCCGGGACCACAGGACCTTCGACACCCACCCCTCAGTTTAGCTTAAGAGAATCACTCCTCCAGGAGCTCACTGGCTGGGGCCCCTTCGGCTTCTCAGCTGGAGACCACACTTATGAATTGCAGCCAATAGCAGCAGTCCCAGAGAAAAGAGGATGAGAACAGAGCTTGGTGCTGGTCACGGGAAAAGGGGCCAAGCCCCAGGACTCACCCTCAGAAAGAGAGTTGCAAGAAGTCCCCAGAAACTCACGTAGCACAGGTCCACTCCGTAATTAGTGGCACAGATCATGCTCTTCCGGACAAGGGGGATGACTCGTGGATAGAAAGACTTCTCGTGGAAATCACGGTCACACCTTCTGTTGTCTATAATGAACACCTCTGCCTCCCAAAGCTCTGGAGTCTGTGTCAAGTTGTCTGTAGGGCACACAATGGATAAGTTGTGACCCCTCGCTCCCTCCACTCAGCCCTGCAGGTCCGCTGAGCTCTGCCCCACCACACCCAGGCACCTCCCTTCACGTGGTCTTTCTTTACAGTGTAGGCCTGACACAGGGAGCCCTTCACCATGCGAGGCTTGGTTCGGAGCCCCTCCTCAAGGAAGCTTTTGCTGCTGAACCCGGAAGGCTACCAAGTCCCAGCACGGCCACCTACAACTTGGGACCCCAGCCCTGTGATTGTCTTCTTTCACCAGCATTTGCTCCCTTAGCCCCAACCGACAGCTGCTTCGCTAGGCATTTCCGGTCATCTGTCTACTCAGAGCTCGGCTCAGATCCCCTGCCCTTGACCTCAAGATCCGCTGGCAAGGTCTTTGCCTTGTTTGCTTTGTTTTTAAATAGTCTCATACAGCCCAGGCTGGTATCAAATTTATGTACCTAAGGCCAGCTTTGAACTCATCACTCCCTGGCTCCACCTCCCTAATGCTGGGATTACAGGTGGCATTCATCAATGTACCTGGCTTCTTCGACACTTTCTTTGTCAGCCTCTGTACCACCCACCCCCGTCCCCCACTCTGTGACTCCCTTTCCGGCAGGGCATGCATTCCAAGGCCAAGGGCTCAGAGCAGGGCAGCTGTTTCAGTTGTGGCGGGGGGGGGGGGGGGGGGGGGGGGGGGGGGGGGGGGGGCACTGGATGGCTTCCTAACTCTGAGTTTCTGTGTGAGGCAGATAATTATGCCTGCCCAGCCCAAGCAGTGTTAGCCTGACTGCAGTGCCTGTGTGAACTGTGACAGTGAACACCATGTGACAAGAGCGTCACACACTCCAAACCGCAGGCTGGAGACCACAGCCATAGCCTCCTCAAAGGCGCCACCAGGGATGGGGCAACAAAGGCCCAAAGGGACATCCCCAAACCCATCCAACTTACCCGGGGAGTGCTTCTTACTCTGGCCCCAGCCAGTCACCCAGCACTGAGTCCCAACCTTCAAGTTGAAGTTGTACTCTGGGAGACAGATGGGCTGCACATACTTGTTGTAGGTGACAGGAATATCCAGATGGAGAAGGGCAATATCGTTTCTGAAGAAGTTCCGGCCCCAGTACTTGGGGTGTAAAACGATGTCACCCACACGAATCTTCCGGGCCCAGGAAGAGGCTTTGGGCTGCAGCTTGCTGCTACCCAGCATCACTGAGTATTCCTTGTTGCTGCAGAAACAAAGCCCACCTGGCAGACATCCGTTTCCCACACAACTATGCACCTGCCTCCTCCCAGGACCCTTCCTTTCCCTAAGTCCCGAGAGACATACTCTGTCCACTCAATCTGGATTAATTCAGTCTAGGCACCCTTTCATTCACAGTCCCATTGAGTCAAGGTGTGTGGGCGTCACTCCTGGGGTGGGGGTCTGGGTTTTCCTGTTGCCCAGCTTAGGATACGGTCTCTGTTGTTTGGGGTTCCACCCCAACGTAGTCCCAAGATCTTGTAAGATCCCAAGCCTGACTCTTTCCCTGTGCTGGTGACTCTTCCCACTCTGCCTTGTTCCCATCTCCTCCATCATCTCATAGAAGTACTGAGGAGGCTGGGCTGGGCCCATGGTAGCGCTAGGCCTCTAGATCCTGGAATCATGGGTCACACTCACCCCTGGATGCAGTGAGCTGCAGAGATCACCCAACTGAAATCAATGAGGGCCCCTCCACACACGTGTTCATTTTCTATGCGAACGCTCACTTCCCAGGGCCAATGGTGGATCTCCTTCAAACTGTCTGGCCACCAGGGCTTGCCACAAACTTCAGAACAAGCATTGCAGAGAGTACAGTGTCCACAGAGAGGAAAATCAGAATGAGTGGTAACAAGTCGCCCTCCAGGGTCAGGTTGCCAAGGCTGTTCTATCAGGGGCTTCTTCCCATTTCAAAGGGAAGACACTGAGGGGCAGAGGACAGTGGACCCCAAAGGCACCGAACTAGACAAAAAATGACAGTCACAAAGATAAGAGCAGGAAGGAAGAGACAGAGAGACCAACAGCTGGAGAGTGAGGATAAGATCCACAGAAGGCCATCCACGCCGAACCTCACAACTATGCAGACACAGAGCAGGAGTTTCAAGATGGAAAGTGCTTCTCTTGCACTGGACCATGTTCTTAGAAAGTGTCCCGTTGGCTGCGTCTCTCTGATGCAAAAAGTCCCTACACTGGTCAGAGTGGGAAAAAAAATAGCTATGAATTTCTCCGTGAGAGGTCTTTACCCTCAGCAGTCCGGACCCCTCAATTATTAGTTTGCATGCTGGCCTACCAGTCAAGGTGTATGAATGAATGAATGAATGAATGAATGAATGAACATAGGTGCAGAGATTCTAAATAAAGTACAATGTGCTGCCCGGAGTGGTGGCACTCACCTTTAATCCCAGCACTAGAGAGACAGAGGCAGGTGGATCTCTGTGAGTTCCAAGATAGCCAGGGCTATGTAGAGCAATCCTATTTCTAATAAATAAATAAAATAATAAAAACAAAAAAATAGGGGGCTGGAGAGATGGCTCAGAGGTTAAGAACACTGGCTGTTCTTCCAGAGGTCCTGAGTTCAATTCCCAGCAACCACATGGTGGCTCACAACCATCTACAATGAGATCTGGTGCCCTCTTCTGGCCTGCAGGCTGAACACTCACTGTATACATGATAAATAAATAAATATAATCTTTAAAAAAAAGAAAGAAAGAAGAGGAAGAAACCCTCAAAACATTTTTGAAAAGAAAGGGTGAGTGAGAGGGAAGAATATGACAAAGTAAAATCACAAACATGTTGCAATTGTTCTAACAAAGCTGACTACATACTAACTGGAAAATCAGCAAGGGGCTGGCTGGAGAGATGGCCCAGCCATTGAGAGCGCTTGCTGCTCTCCCGGGCTTGGCCCTCAGCACTAGCATGTTGACTCACAATCATCTGGAACTGCAGTTCCAGGCGACTTGGCACCCTCTTCTGACATAAGGCACATACACACAGGCAAACACGCCAGCACAGAAGATAAAAATGAACAAAAACAATTTCATGTCCAAATAAAAACATCTTTAGGGGCTGGGAGACCGCTCAGCTGGTAAAGTGCGAGCACCAAGACACGACTTCAGTCCCCAGCACAGAATAAAGCCAGGCATGGTGGTACAGGCTTGTAATCCCTGGTGCTCACTAGCCAGCCGGTCTAATCCTAACCGGTAACCTCCCAACTAATGAGACTCTGTCTCCAGAAACAAGGTGTGGGCAGTGCATGAGGAACAGCACCTGAGTTTGACTTCTATTCTCTACATGCATTTGTACACATTCTCACACACAAGCCTGTGCACCTGCACACACACACACACACACACACGCACACGCACACGCACACGCACACGCACACGCACACGCACACGCATCATCTTAAATAAGACTGAATTACAGAGGGAAACCAGGAAGAAGTGAGGCTTGGCCAGAAGCAAGAACATAGTAAATTAACCACTTAGTCAACAGTGAACCTTAGTGGAGTCCTGACAGAATCCAAGGCCATGGAGACTATGGACTCAGCCATGAGCTCCCCGGATCTAAGGGGAAAGACAGGAAGCCCCAGGAACCAGGCTCAGCAGCCAGTGCCCCCAGGAAGCTCCTTATGAAACTGTAGGAGAGGCTCAAGCCTGAGCCAAATTCAAAGTAGCCCGCATTCTCATGGAAGACCTAGGTGCTCTTTCTTCTAAGCAGTTCGGATCATGTCCTAGATCGACAATTGCTGTTTAGGAAGTACATCCAATACTTGCTTCCTACCAAGCCAGAAATGCTAGTGAGGCAGAGACGTTGAGAACATACTTTCCCCAGGAACTGGGACTTCCCCTGCCACGGGGACCCACTGACCCACCTGGTTGGATGCGGTTCTCTTTATCACCTGAAGGAGAAAAGGAGAGCAGCCATGAAGCTCTAGCTTGCAAAGGGATGGCAGTCAAGTGGTGCATTTTGTATTAATTAGTCCACTCACTCCTTCACCAAATCGCCCCTAATCTGAAGCTGTTCCCCAGTCTGAAGTCCAGGCTGGGAAACACCTGTATCAAACAGAGCCTGTCTGGGGACACGTGCTGCCCAGCTGTTGAGACAGTAAACACGTAACTACCATGTGAGATCAGGACTGGGACAGGGCCAGAGATGTCAAGTGACTCCAGAAGAGGGGGCAGGTTTAAGAGACAGTGGAGAAAAACAAATAAAATTGATTTAAAAAAAAAAAATCCCTCGGGGAGAAACACAATAGTATATTCCAGAGCCTTTGGAGGACAAAAATGATGTCTGTGGTGGAAGAGAAAAATAATGGCAAAAACAAAAATAATAAGTAAATAATGTCTGGAGCTGAGCATCAGAGGCCAACCAGAGAGGGCCACATGAGCCAGGCTGAGAGGCTCGGGGAGGCCAGTGGAGGTGTGGACCGTGTGGACTGTATTATGAAGGCAGCAGGGCAGAGCCAGGAAAGTGGAAAGACAGACGGCGTTGAGATCTCCATAGCGTCTCTGCAGAACTCGGGCAAGCAGTGAGGGATCTGGAGGAGGCTCTGAGACAGACATGATGAGGACATGGGTTGGTCTAGAGGCACTGGCTTCTGAATTCAGAGACAGGGGGCTGTCCTTCACTTCACTAAGACAGACAACTAAGACAGCAAGCCAGTTTTCAGGAAAATGAGAGTCTGGCATGGACACCAAAGAAGTGAGATGCTTCGGGATGGTTCCGGGGAAGAGGTCCAGCAGGTGGGTACGCCTGCAGGCCATGGTTTTAGGGGTGCCATGGCACACTGCAGCTCCATGCCTGGGGCGAGTGGCAAGACATAAGCCAGGGAGTAGAGAAGGGGAAGGAATCAGTCCCTTCAGAAACATCCTATGTCAGAGGTGAGCAGAGACTGGGCACGGCGTGGGCACGGAGGAGAGGGATTCTACTGAAACTCAAGACTCAGAAAGCTGGGAAGGTGTCATGTGCTTGTAATCCCAGTACTTAGGAGGTGGAGTCAGGAGGTTCTGGACTTCAAGGCTATCCTCAGCTACATGGAAAGTTCAAGGTTATCCTAGGGTTCATGAGACCTTGCCCCCCTCCCCAAATAAAAAGAGAAAAAAAGGATTGGAAAGGGTTGGGGGAGGAGCCACAGGAAATAAAAAGGGGGGCAATAAAAAACCAAACCAGCAATAAGGACAAGGACAGGTCAGGAATGGGCTGAGGATTGCGTGGGAAATAAAATGGCAGAGGGAAGCATGAAGTGATAATGACTCTTGGGGAAGGCTGGCAGCACACTGGGAGGGATGCTCGAGCAAAGCAATGAATCGCTTGGACGGATGAGCATGTCCGGTGTAAGCAGCACCTCTCAGCCCCCGCTCCAGCTCCACTCCGCTCCGGAGGCATACTCCCACCGGCGAAGAAGTGGCCTTGGTTAGTGTTACAGAGTCCTTAGATATGGAGGGATCACTGGGGACTGCGGGGGGGAGAGTCTGAAAAGACAGCACTCAAGGGCTGGTGATGGGAAGAAGCCAACGTTTAGAATATCATCCTGTTGAGAGGCTGGAGATATGGAAGGTGCCTGAGCATGGAGGATGCTCTCCGCTACTGTCTCCAGAAGGCCACAGGGCAGTTGTAACCTGAGGAACCTAGGATGGGTAGCAGAAGGGAGGTGACAGCGAGGTGGGGATGGCGCACACAAGTTCCAAGTGGCTGGAAAGGAAGAGCCAACCTGAGCAAGACTGGAGAGGAGAGGACCCAGAAAGGGCAACAGAGAAGGGGCCTGCCTCACCTGAATTTGAAGGCGGAGGCAGCAACATCAGCATCACAAGACAGGTTAAGACCCAGGGCCTCAAGGATCCGGGCCAAGCACCCAGGCCACACAACGACGTAGCCATGAGTATCTATGGGCTGCGGAGACAGCACCAGCGTGCTGCCACGTGCCCACCCACCCCCGTACGTGATGACGTCTTAGACACGTGACATGACAGCGCCAAGAGCCTGGCCACGCCTCTTCAGGACCTTCGAATTCTCGCACCTGGACCCAATCTGGTCCTTAAGATGATTTCAGATCCTCTGACTGGGAGTGGATCTCAGATTACAGATCTATGAAAACAACCTCAGAACTCTAAGAGTGTGGCGGTGCATCGGGGCCGAACTGGTGAAAGATCCCCGGGCCAGGAACAGCCTCTTGTCCAGCCTCAGGCTGTACTCTTGTTCTCTGGGCCTGTTGCCCAAGGAGTTTCATGGTCACTACTGACAAGGACGGGAAAGCCCAACAACAGAAAATAACAATATTGCTGGGAAGGTGATCTTGAGAAAGTAATGGCTGAATTGGATCAAGGATCGGGCAGGGTTGGGGACAGGGTGCTGAGTGAAGAAGAGCATCTGTCCTCTTCCTTCCTCAGACCAACAACATGAAGGATTGTCACCACTGAAAAGGAGCAGTTGTTTGTGCCCGGCCTTGGGCATAAACAGGGCTTTCCACAGTGGGATGATCTCTATGGATCTTCAGAGTGTATATTGTGAGATGACCACCCAAATTCCTGTTTCCTGTTTAGTTCCAAGTGTCCAGCAGAACTCTTGAGATCCTGTCACCCAGTCTGGCATTTGAACATTGTTTGTGTGTTTGTTTTTTGAGACAAGGTTCCTCTGTGTAACAGCCCTGGCTGTTCTGGAACTCGCTCTGCAGACCAGGCTGGCCTCGAACTCGCAGAGATCTGCCTGCCTCTGCCTCCCAAATGCTGGGATTAAAGACGTGTGCCACCACCACCCAGCCAGCATTTTTTTTTTATTTAACCACAGTGGTGGCCCTCACTTCTAATGCCACTGGAGAGGCAGAGGCAGGTGAATCTCTTGAGTTCCTGGCCTACCTGGTCTATAGAGTAAGTTCAGACAGCCAGAACTGTTACACAGAGAAACCCTGTCTTGAAATACAAAACCAAAAATGGTTAATTTTATTTTTTATGTGTGTGAGTGTTTTGTCTGCATATATGTCTGTATACCACAGTATGTGCCTGACGCCCACAGAAGCCAGGAGGCATCAGATCCCCTAGGGCTGGAGTTATAGGTGGTTAGAAACCACCATGTGGGTTCTGGGAATCAAACTTGGGTCGCATGAAAGCTCTTAACCACTGAACCGTCTCTCCAGCCCCCAGCTTGGCATTTAAGTGAGTTTGAATGAATAACTTGCGCCACTTACACAGCAAGGTAGGCAAGAGACGCTTGTCCTGCCAGCATTTGGTTCCCAGAGTTAGGTCCTCTCAGCAGCTACACCAGCAGCACCTAGGAACTTGCTAGAAACCTTCATCCTCAAGCCTTGGCCCAGATTTCCAGGATTGAAAACGTCCTTGGTGAGACCAATAATGTGGATTGTATTTCTCTTTAGACAGGGTCCCTCTCTGTGTAGCCCTGGCTGGCTTTGAACTTGTGGTAATCCTCCTGCTTCTGCCTCCCAAGTGTTGGGATTACGGATGTGCCCCATCACTCCTGGCAGTAATGTGGACTTTAACAAGCCCTCGGAGTATGCTCACACAGGTGAAGAACGGACCATGAGGCTAAGAGTAGACCTATATAATGGGAAAACGCTCTCTCTTGACATAGACTAACTTGCTGTAGTGAACAACGTGAAATTCGTGGTGTTAGTCTGTGAAGAGTCAGTGGTTTCTGCAGGGTGGAGGTGGTTTGGGGTTTTGCTGTTGTTTTGACACAGCACCTCATGTATCCCAGGTTAGCCTCAAACTCAATTTGTAGCAAAGGACCGACTGGCTGTCCTTGCCTCTACCTTCCAAGCAGTGGGGATATGAACAAACATGACCTCCTCTGCTCTGCGTCCAATGGTTTCTTCAAGTATCTGGTGATGCATGTGTTCATTAAGAGGTGGGTCTGACAGGGCTACATAGTGATATCCTGTCTCAAAAATAAAAATAAATAAATAAAGAGGGGGTTGATGTAACCTTGTCGGATTCATCCAACCTTGGGCAGTGGTCGGAATTGAATGCCCACCAAAGCCATGGAGAACAGAGTGTGAAACATGGAGCCCTGGAAAGACAAAGGGTGGGAGGGGGGCTCGGAGGAGACTGGGGAACACATCTACAGTCAGACTGTGTATGAGATGGAGGAAGCTGTACGGAATGCAGTGAATCTCTTAACATCCTCCTGACTTTGGGAACACGGCCCTCGGAAATAAAGTCAGATGAATAGCAAGAAGAGAAGGACAAATCAATCAATCAATCAATAAATAAATAAATAAATAATAAAAAGAAGAGAAAGACTGTTTCTCCGGCCCCAGCTTCGTTCTTGCTCCCAGGTCCTGCCCCCCCCACCCCCAAGTCCCTGCTCCCAGCTTGGAAAGTGGTGCAGCTCAGCTGAAGTTCCTGCCCGGACGCTGATCTCTGATAACCACACCAGGCACACAGGGGGCAGGACTGCCTACCAAAACTACCTACAGGACTCCGGTCTGAGCTAGCCCAGGAACTACAAGTAACTTCCCTAGGTAAATGGGGATCCAGTTCTCTGAGTGGCCAAATATCCAAATACCCCAGGTGAGCAGAGCTTTCGGGACACACAGGACATGCTCCAAACATTTATTCGGCTCATATTTGAAATCTCCCCACTCCAAAACTGCCTCAACACAACTTAGGGTGACTCTGGATGTGATCACCTGAGGAAGGGGTGCCAGGCAGGATTGTCCTTTCATGAAACCTATGAGGCAGAGCTTGTACACTCACTGAGACCCCCACAGGGAATTTCTGCCAGCCTCACATACTTAAGTCCCAGCTTCATATCTCTGCAGGGAGCTGGCCATGTTCCCCCTCCCCTCCTTCCCTCTCTCCCCCTTCCTCCCCCCTTTCAGCAGTCACTGAGCCGTGTGATACAGAGCCAGTCTCTCTTCTTGGCAGGTGTCCTCCATAATGTTAAGAGTCATTGTGCTCCACCTAGCAGTCAAGCTGGCCCTCTCGTTGGGGTCAGTTCACGCTCATTCCCACCAGGCAAGAACAATCAGGTATGGGTGCGTCTGAGACAAGTGACCCGAACATCAGTCGGGACACTCTGCCACAGTCCACTATGGCTCTCCCCAGGGCAATGGATCCTGACTGGAATCTGAAGACAGGGTAGAGCGAGGGAAATGAGACTGGAGAAGAGGCCTAGTGGGAGACTCAAAACCAACAGGAAGAAAGTGGGCTAAGGCAGTCACAGCATTACCAGGATGGCCAGCTGAGGCACCAGAGACAGGGACAGGACCAAGACTCCCGTGGAATCCACACAGGAAGTCCGACTTAAAATATATTTGAGCCATTCATCGTATTCTGCAATGTCTGTGTAAACTGAGGGGACAGAGACTTGACCACAGTTGATGCCCCAGCTCACAATCCCCACCTGGATCCATGTGTTGTCAGATTCACAGACAAGGGGGCTCCCAGAATCTCCCTGAAAAAGAGGAGAAAGAAACCAACTGCAGGGAAGGACAGGGAGCAGGCTGGCTGCATTGAAAGGTGCTGGGAAGACTTCCTCCGGCCCCAACAACTCTTCCAGGCCTAGCTTCCACTATGCCTGGCCCTAGATTCTTTTAATGGCTGAGATTTAACTTTAGCTTATATGAGAACTGCAGTATCCTCTGAGCAATGCTACACCTTCTCTGATGATCAGGCGCATAAACACAAGATGCAAAGCCAGTCCAGCCCAGTGGAGCAGTCATATATTGAAATTGACCTCAGGAGTCCCTAACCTACAGATCCAAACCCTTTCTGGAGAACTTCTAGGCCTGTCATGACTCACAACTCTGACACTGTGACAGCCCTGTGCTCTCGAGTATGCAACCTGCAGAGCCCTCTCCAGCATCAGGCTAGTGTCTAGCTAGACTGGTCAGTCCTGGGTTTTGAAAACCATGAGATATTTTGAGCCTCATCATTGCATGGAGGTGCTGGAATCTTTATCACAGCCTCAGAAATTCTCTCTGCCCTAACCCCACTGAGTGACCCGCTCAATGTCAGCTGCACTGCCTGTAGGAGCCTGAGACAGTTCCACTTCAGCACAATTCTGCATGGCCTTGCTCCACCCTAAACCCAAGGCCCTCCAACCAGCCCCCTCAAGCACACCTCCCTCAGCACCCAGGCTCTGCTCAGGACTCCTAGACGATGCAACAAGCTCTGAAGTCTTCAGTCCAGGCACCGTCCGCCCAAGGGAGTCACTTATCTGGAAGGTAACTCTCACCACGCCCACCCAGCTTCACCTCCCAGTCCTGGCTGGGCCAGTCTAGAAATTTGACATAGCACTCCAGGCTGTATATATTCCAACTCTAACCACTTGTTTTTTGTTTTGTTATTTGCTGCTGCTGCTGTTGTTGTTTTCTTTTTTCTTTCTTCTTTTTTTTTTTATTTTGGTTTTTTTGGTTTTTCGAGACAGGATTTCTCTGTGTAGTTTTGGTGCCTGTCCTGGAACTCACTCTGTAGCCCAGGCTGGCCTCAAACTCACAGAGATCTGCCTGGCTCTGCCTCCCGAGTGCTGGGATTAAAGGCATGCGCCACCACCGCCAGCTGTTGTTGTTTTCTTTGTATAGCCCTGGCTGTCCTGGAACTTGATCTGTAGTGTAGATCATGTTGACAGACCACACTAGTCCCAAACTCAGAGATCTGCCTGCCTCTGCCTCCCGACGAATGCTGGGATTAAAGGAGTGCACCACCACTTGTCTGACCACATTGTGATCCCATTGCTCCAAATAGATACACAACTTTCTTCAGCATAGGACCTCTGGACCCTTAGACATGCCTGTGCCCCGTCACAACAATGACACCCTCCGCTTTCCACTAACAGCCCAAAACCCCTTCTCAAGAGTGCAGCCTTATGCAGAGGGAAGAAATGAACCTGGGGATCCTAGAGGTACTCGCAGAAAGAGCTTCAATTTATCTCCTTGGATTTTGCCTTCCAGAGATTTATAATGTCTGTGTTGCAAGGGTGAACTAAGAAAATATAGGTCAAATGCCCGCGTTGGCATGGTTGAGTGCCACATAAAACTCAGTGCAAAACACTGCATTATCACCCTCAGATTTAAATGCTTTAGCAAAGTCACTAGGTAGCAAGACTAAAACTTTTAGAAGGACCAGGCCAGGCCAACTCATGGAAAACGTGAGGACTCACTCCATAAGCCTTAACGAAGGGGTCTGTACAAGATGAAGCAGCATGCCACTGTGGCTCACACCTTCTAGCCTGGTGTCAGGAGGCAGAGGCAGGAGGATCTCTGTCAGTTTGAGGCCAGCCTGGTCTACATAACAAGTTCAGAGCTACACAGTGAAACCCTGTCTAAAAAAGGAGGCGGTGATAGCAGGTAACTCAAGCCTTTGAGGTGATGACCAAAACATACAGGCTTTAAGGGGCCCATAAACTGACCCAACAAGGACTCTGTCCTGACTCATGCCGGCCGCAGATCATCCCTTCCATCACTAGGTTTTCAGATGTCTTCAACTGTCTCTGGAACAGCCGATTACAATGCTTCTGGAGAAGAATGTTTTGCTGAACCTCCTGAAGGGGAACTGAGGTGAACACTGGATCTACAGAAAGACAATTTAGGATCTGTACCAGGAGGTGGCAGGAGCTACCAGCATCTGCTCTGTGCCACAGGGTATGTGAACATACAGTTGATCCCTTAAAACAGACAGGCCAGCCGGGATGTTGGTGGCGCACGCCTTTAATCCCAGCACTTGGGAGGCAGAAGCAGGTGGATCTCTGTGAGTCCGAGGCTAGCCTGGTCTACAAAGTGAGTTCCAGGACAGGCTCCAAAGCTACACAGAGAAACCTGTCTCGAAAAACAATAGATAGATAGATAGATAGATAGATAGATAGATAGATAGATAGATAGATAAGACTATGCACTGGACACCTGTCCCATAGGAAACAGACAAGAAAAGTTTTGCCAGCTAGAAAATGACAACCAAACATCTGCCAGAGTCTTTGTGGTAAGAGGGTCAAAGGTCCTGTGCTCTGCTCAGCCCAGGAAGGAGGAAGCTCAACCCTTCGGGGGAAGAACAGCTCGAACTGGTCAGTAAGTATCACATGACCCCAGCCAAATCTAACCTGAACAGAAACCATCACACCTGTCACCCAAGCACCCAGGCCCTGACACAAAACTAAAAACCCTAACCCAGTGACAGTTCCTCGATGGCAGTGCATTCTTCTCCCTCCTCCCCTGCGCCAGCTAGGAACCCGCCCCCCCCCCCCCACCGACCAACCCTGGAGCACCAGGCGGTCCCATCTGCATCCCGCCTGCCAGGCTCACCATTTTCCCTCTGGTGGCCCCAGCCGGTCACCCAGCACAGCGTCCCATTCTTCACCTGGAAGGGCTTCCCAGGGAGGCACACAGGCTGGATAAGTGAGGAGTAATTCACAGGGGTGGCCAGCAGAGCAAGGGCAATGTCGCTCTTCATGCTTTGAGAGTCAAAATTGGAAGGATAGACGATGTCTTGGACTGGGACCAGCGTTGCATTTTCAGACTCAGAATTCAACACGTTGTCTCCCAGCATCACCGTGTACTCCTCCTGGCTGCAAGGAAAGCGCGTGACCCTTGCAGAGGTCCTTAAGGGCTTACACACCCCCTCTATACACGGCACTTGCTTCTCAGCCCAGCCTTGTGTGGATGCCAAGCATCAACCCTCCTCCTCCCTCCAAACCATGTTCCCTTCTCCAGGACCCCTGACCACCCTTGCCTGCCCAGCAATGCTCCAAGTGTGGTTCTTAGACCAGTATCACCTGGAAACCTATTAAAAATGAAGATGTTCAGGGTGTCACCTGAAACTGAATAAGAATCCTGGACTGTCACTCCTTTTACAGATGAGAAGGAAAAAAATCTCTCTCTCTTGAGCACTGACTGCTTTTCCAGAAGTCCTGAGTTCAATTCCCAGCACCCACATGGTGGCTCACAACCATCTGTAATGAGATCTGGTGCACCTCTCTCTCTCCTGAGAATCATGAGACAGAACACTTAAATAAATAAATCTATTTAAAAAAAATCTCTCTCTCTGTCTCTCTCTCTGTCTCTCTCTCTGTCTCTCTGTCTCTGTCTCTGTCTCTGTCTCTGTCTCTGTCTCTCTCTCTGTGTGTGTGTGTGTGTGTGTGTGTGTGTGTGTGTGTGTTGGTTTCTCTTTGTAGCCCTGGCTATCCTGGAACTCACTTTGTAGACCAGGATGGCCTCAAACTCACAGAGATCTACCTGCCTCTGCCTCCTGAGTGCTGGGATTAAAGGCGTGGCCCACCACTACCCAGCTAAAATAATTTTAAGAGATGGGGACAGGACATAGCTGGATCAGGGGCCCCAAACCAGGTCCCTAAACACTCACGCATATATGCAGTGGGCCGCAGTGAGCACCCACTGATGGCTGATGAGGGAGCCGCCACACACGTGTTCATTTCTGCTCTGCAGGCTCACCTGCCAAGGCCACTTCCTTACTGCCGATGGCCTCCCATGATTTAACTCCATAATTCTACGGCCACATGGTTCTAAAGCGGGATTAAAAGGGAAGCCATTACTTCACACCTCCATCCCATCCCACACACAGTCGAGGTCATCCTCAGGAAGGGACTATCTCTCCAGCCCTCCAAGGGCAGGAGCTGACCCTGCCTCCCCAGGCAGACTGGGTTGCCCTTTGACCTCTCAGACAGGCCTGTAGAGCCCTGGCACCAGTCACCAGTGGCAGTACCTGGAAAAAACGGTCCTGCTGGAGAGCTGCTACTGGATTCCAAGACATCTTTGGGTGTGGTCGGTGAAGGAGTCACCGATCCTGGAGTCCCAACAGGGTCTGGAGACACCGGAACTACCGAAGGATCTGAAATACTCAGGGGTTTCATGCGGTTCCGGTGTGCCGGGGCCGCTGGACTTGTGGGCATCGCTCTGGAATCCCCGCTGGGTCTGTAAGTACCACCTAAGGAAGAGACCAACAGGAAAGGCTCAGGCCGAGGCGTGCCTGCGCCTGCGCGGCTGCTCGCTGCTAGCCCGACAGCCCCAACAGCACCAGCACGGCCTGCCACCAACGCCAACACCATCACCATGGCCACCCCAACCCAAGCCAAGCTCCATGCAGCCACACCTCTGCCACGGGTACCACCCGGGACCCCTGTCCCCAGCCAAGGTCTCACTAAACAGAGGCTGAAGAAGCTGAAGCCAGACCAGGAGGGCCAGGAAGCCGCCCGGGTCACCCCTGCAGAAGCTGCCCATCCAGGCCTTGGGCTCAAGCAATCCCGCTCCTGGCACCCCCGCCCCCCAGCAGTGGCTCGTGCAGATGCCTCTGTGTAGGCCTGAGGGCTGTGTGGGCTGTGTGCGTACAAGTCCAGAGTGGCTCCCTAAGACATCTGATCCCTGAGTTATTCACCAAAAGCTAGGTGAGTAGCACTGTCATGGGAGAGACTTTGAAGGCATTCTAGATCTTATCAATATTAAATAAAAAGCGGGCCGGCCGGAGCACTGGCTGCTCTTACAGAAGACCTGGATTTCATTCCCAGCACCCACATTTTGGCTCACAACTACTCATAACCCCAGATCCGGGGGATCCCGTGTCTCTTCTGACCTCTGTGGGCACCAGGCACTCTCAAGGTGCACACACACACACACACACACACACACACACACACACACGAAGACAAAACTCTCATACACATAAAATAAAAAATATTAAATGAAAGGATATTAAATAAAAAGACTACTTCAGTCCCAGACAACATAACATCCTAACAGTTTGATAATCTCCTTTTTAACCTCTGGGGGTAAAATAAGACCATACAGAAAACCACAGAAATACACAACTTTGGTAATCCATGTAAAGCGACGATGCATGTATCTACAGTCCAGGTCAAGACACAGGACTCTGCCGGTGGTTCAGGAGGCCCTCCACATACCCTCCATGGCACAACTAGAGGCTGTGCTCATTAAGCTTACTTCCATATAATTAATTACTTGTGTTTCCTGTAGTCCCCGTCCCCAAACATGCTTCCCTGCATGCTGCCCCCGAGTCTGGAAGGGCTGTTTTACGCTTAATGTATCTTGAAAGATGCTTAAGACTGCACTTCCTCCTCTGTCCTCCACACTTCCTGTGTAGAGGACCCTGGCTTGTTTGGCCTGTAGAGTCTCCTGCAGTCTAGACTCTGAGAACTGAACATATTCTTATTCTTCTCTATTTCCTGCAAGTCCACAGTGGGACCCAGGTCCCGGCCCTCTATCAGCCACTCAAGTGCTGTATTCTATTATTAGGAGACACACAATGTCCACATGGTTTTCTTTGTTTAATTTTGTTATGTGTATGTGTGTTTCACCTGCATGTATGTAAGTGTACTGCATATGTGCCTGGTGCCCATGAAGGCCAGAAGAAGGCACCAGATCCCCTGGAACTGGAGTTATGGATGCCATGTGGGTACTGGGAACTAAACCAAGATCCTGTGCAAGAGCAGCCAGTGCTCTTAACCACTGAGCCTTCTCTCCAGCTCCATCACATGATTTTCCTCTGCGACTTTACAAATGGTTTGATGATTTTGCCTAGAAACACTAGTCTCTTGGGGGTGTTGAAAAATAATCATCTCATAATTGCAGCATTTTTCTTTCAGTCGTCAGCGGGAACATTTTATCAAGAGCTTGGATATTGACACATTTTTACAGGTTTTAAAGAATTGCAACTGTCATTCCTACAGTGGTGGATTGGGAAACTCAGCCCGATGTTTTGCATCTTTATCAACCAGGAAGTGGAATCTATCCAGCTGTGGTAGCTCAAGCTTTAATGCCAGCAATTAAAAGTGAGAGGCAGTAAAAAGGCAAGTTCAAGGCCAGCTGGGCTAAATAGTGAGTTCGAGGCTTCCCAGTGCTAAAAAGTGAGACTTTGCCTCATTTTCCCACCCTGTTGACGCTAAGATGACTTTGTGATCTGCTTCTACCAACAGAAGCCACGTTGTGCAACTTCTGAGCTTAGAGGTTAAAAGTCCTTAAAGGGTCTGCCTTCACCCATTCAGACACTGTCCTGAGGCCCTGGTCCTGCTGGAGGATGAGAGCCTTCTCAAGAAAGCTGAAGCCTCCAGACTAAACTCAAGACCATCCAGGACACTGTGCTCTGCTTTATAAAGACATCATAAGCGCTGAGTTAGCAAATACTGAACCCTTGCTCTTATTGGAAATTCAGGCTCACGCTCCTGTGAGCCTCTCTCTACTCATGGCATTCTCAGTGTATCACCCGTTTCTAAGTGTGTTACTCTGTAAACAGCTCATTACATCCACTCTGTTAGTTGACTGCACTCCCAGCCCACAGCGCTTTAACCCGTGCTTGAGGAAAAGCTGCCCCAAGAAAACTTCCCCACGATGTACATCCTAGCTTTCTGGCACTTAGGAATGCTAAGCAGCATTTCAGATTATTGTTGAGGTTCTTTGAAACTGAAAAGAAAATACCAGCAAAACCCACAAATATGTAAGAAAAATGTGGTGGTAAACACTTGTTTAAATGAGAGCCCAAGGAAGCAGGAAAATTATCAGGCGATTCAGCTCTTCTGAGGAGCATGCGCACCAATGTCTCAATGTTTCCACAGCTCTGTGAATATCCACAGTGAAATGTCAAGCATGGAGGAACACTGCACTGTGTGAGGACACTAAATTTGGGACGCTGTGTCACCGGCAATGGATCCCTCAAACTTTCCTGAGGCTTGTATTTATTATTCCGTTTTTTGCCAAGCATGGTTCCCGGAAGCAGTCTTGACAGAGATGAGTGCAGCGGTTTGGGGAGAAGTGTGGTGTCATTGGGAGACACCACATAAGAGAGCAAGCGAGGCAGGACTGGAAATTCAGAGGAGCTGAGCTACCAGGAGCTGTGGCTAGGGTCTCTGCTGGTCATACCAGCAGCCCTTCCAAGTCTTGCCAAATGTAAAGGGATAGGCTTCCCCTCTCTCTCTGCATACCAAAGATTGTGTGTGTGTGTGTGTGTGTGTGTGTGTGTGTGTGTGTGTGTGCTGAGCCTGGGAAGAGATGTTATCTTAGTGGGCGAGTTCCTGGTAGCTCCACATGCTTTTTCTGAGAGGCCAACACTGAGTCAGTCTCTCAGAAGCAGGAGGCAGGTGTGACTTCTCAGCCAATGGCGTCTGCAGGTACACTGCTGCTCACTACAGAGTGAGTGCCTGTTCTGATTAGTACTTGACTCATTCGGTTAGGATCCCAGTGGTCCTTTTTTATTCTTTATGTGTGTGAGTGTTGGCTGCCTGGGCCTGTGGAGGTCAAAAGAGGTCATCTGATCCCCTGGGACTGGATTTGGTTTAGAAGAGCCTGTGTATTTGGTTTTTGACTAAGCCACTCATGTAGGTGGCTGGTGCTGGAAAGCTGCGACACCCATTGGTGACCTTGTGCAATGAGCAAAGCAACTTAACCACTGAGCCTTCTTTCCAGCCTTGACCCCAATGGTTTTAATAGTGGTCTTGATGTCTGGAACGATGATAAATATCAGATTTTACGAATTTCTTACTCACATCTATACATTTTTTTCAAGCCTTCTCTCCGGTCAAGTCTAGGGGTAATGGTGTCTCAAGATCATAAAATCTGGCCACTAGAAATGGTCACTGATATCTATTCCTCTTGGCCTTTATGACCAGAAACTGCAGTTACTATCTGTATGTTTTCTTTTGCTTTTTGTAAAATCTAGTGTGTTCAGTAGAACCCACTGTCTGCCACTCACCTCCTCCTTTCTCTGTATCATCTCTTTTAGAGAGAGGTTCCACCCAACCACCGTGCCCCTTATCGGGAGCCTTTCTAATAACTCCCTCTGTCTGGGATTAGTCCGTGTTCCTCTACTCCAGGTGGAGGACAGCCCGAGTACAGCTGTAATTGAGGCAGCTGACCACAGCACCAGCCAGGACATTTTACAGCTGAAATATCCCCGCTTGCTCCACTGAGGAGATCCGGGGCAGTGGATCCCGACTGGAGTCTGAGGAGGATGTGGCTGCACAGTGCTTGGCTGGGATGGGGGTGGCCATAGTGGTGGCTACGGTCTCTGTTCTTCCTCACGGGGAACTAAGAGCCCTAAGGGAGAGTCCAGAGAGATGCTGAAAGCCCATAGGCCCCAGCACTGAGGAATCACCTGAGATTCCCAAAGATTCCAGATCCTACCACAGCTCCTGCGTCTCCAAACCCCACAGGACTCCAAGAGCAGGGTTTCCTGCCACGGTAGCCACAGAGGGGAGTCTTAGAATCCAATGGTGCCTCCCAAGTACTGCTTCTTGGTGCCAGGGCTCTCTCTACAGGCCTGCCTAGGAGGTCAAAGGGCAACCCAGTCGAGCTGGGGAGGTGGAATCAGCTTCTGTCCTGGGGATCAAAGAGGCAGGTCCTTCCTGAGAATGATGTTGACTGTACTGGCAGCCTATGTGTAGACATGGGTTGAGAGTATGATGCCGAAATCACTAACCAAACCACAGCAATAAACCCTGATGAAGGAGAGACTAAGTTTTTGTTTGTTTGTGTGTGTTTTATTTGGTTGTTTGGTTTTGTTTATTTTAGTATTTTATTTTGGTTTGGTTTCTCTGTATAGCCCTGGCTGTCTTGGTGGCACATGCCTTTAATCCCAGTACTTGGGAGGCAGAACCAGGCAGATCTCTGTGAGTTCAAGGCCAGCATGGTCTACAGAGCAATCCAGGACAGGCACCAAAACTACACGGAGAAACCCTGTCCACAAAACCAAAAAAAAAAAAAAAAGGGAAAGGTGAGTGCCATGATAGATAGCTTCATAAAGAGCATAAAGAGTCCCAAGCTGTGGCCGACAGCATCTGCGTGTGTACAAGCCACCAAGATGCCCAAGAGGAAGGTCAACCCTGTGGACAGGTCAGTGAGGGAAGGGCCCCCGCCCAGCTTGTTGTCTGCTAAACTTGTATTGCAAACACGGAAAAGGAGCTAAAAAGGGGAGCAGGAAAGGGTACATTTTTGTCTTCACACACCTGAAAAAATAAATGCGACAAAAGGGACATTGTGCTTATGAACCCACTGCGCTGTGGTGGTCCGTATGGTCAAGGTGACAAGATCAGTGAGCATTTCAGCAAGCAGCAATCACTGAACGGGGGCGGGGAAGGGGGTGTGATGACAGAAAGGAAGGGCGGGAGGGAGGGAAGTGGTGAAGGGGGGAGGGGACTTGGTGAGCAGAAGCAAGACTCACTGCATACATGTGTGAAACTGTCAAAGAGCAAATAAAATACTTTTTAAAAAGAATTGCAGCTAAGTATTACCTTATTAAAGGTTCCTTCTCAAGGTTATGGACTAAGGAGTGGAGAGATGGTCCAGTGGTTAAGAGCACTTGGGTATCAGCATCCCTGCCAGGCCGCTTACAAGTGCCTTTAACTCTAGCTCCAGGAGACCTGATACCCTCTTCTGACCTCTGCAGACACTCATACATATGTGGTGATATTATGTTCCCCAAAATATTGTGCACCCTAATTTATCTGGGGTCAGAGAACAGAACAGCCACTAGACAGACATAGAGGCCAGAAAATGATGGCACTCACACCTTTAATCCTAGCATTCCAGAGGCAGAGATCTGCCTGGATCTCTGTGAGTTCAAGGCCACACTGCAAGCAGCCAGGCATGGTGACTCACACCTTTAATCCCAGGAAGTTATGGCAGAAAGAAGAAAGGTATATAAGGCGTGAAAACCAGGAACTAGGCTGGTTAAGCTTCTAGACTTTTGAGCAACAGTTCAGCTGAGATTCATTCTGGATGAGGACTCAGAAGCTTCCAGTCTGAGGAGACAGGATCAGCTGAGGAATTGTCAAGGTGAGATGGCTGTGGCTTGTTCTGCTTCTCTGATCTTCCAGCATTCACCCCAATACCTGGCTCCAGGTTTGATTTAATTATAAGACCCTCTAACAATTCGTGTTATATATGTATACATAAATAAAAACAAACCTTTAAAAAAGATTATGGAAATAAATTTAGACAACCTTAAAAAGAAGAGAGAGAGAGAGAGAGAGACTGAGAGGAGAGAGAGAAGCTGGGTGGTGGTGGCACAAGCCTTTAATCCCAGCACTTGGGAGGCAGAAGCAGGCAGATCTCTGAGTTTAAGGCCAGCCTGGTCTACATAGTGAGATCCAGGATAGCCAGGGCTACACAACACAGTGAAATCCTGTCTCAAAAAACAAACAAGAAGAAAAGAAAAAAGAAAAGAGAAAAACAGATAACCTGAAGTACACATACACATTCTTGCCATATAGAAAGGGCTACATTGGTGAATTCTAGCAAACATTTAAGGAATAAAAAATACCAATTCTACACAAACTTTCTCACAATAATTACAGAACAATGAATATTCTGTCAAACAATTCTATAAAACCAGCATTACCCTTTTTTTTAAGCATTTGAAGAAAAAAAAATACTTTGAGCTAGCAAGATGGCTCAGTGGATTAAGGTATCTGCCACCAAGAGCACGTGCCAGAGTTGATTTCCAACTCACACAGTAGGCGAGAACTGACCCGCCCAAAGCTGTCAGAGGATGGTATGTGAATGAGGTGCACCACTTTGGACTCACCAAAACCGGATAAATAATGGAGTGTTTTCTCTGAATCTGTCAAATGTTGATGGACTAGACATTGTTTATGTAATTCTTGATTGTATTTATTGTATATAGTTTTTCTTATATTAGTTATAACCTTCTTTCATTATTTTAGACATAAAGGGGGAAATGTGGTGATATATTGTGTACCCTAATACTTAAGATCAGAGAACAGAACATACCACTAGATTAAACACAGAGGTCAGGTAGTGGTGGCACACACCTTTAATCCTAGTACTCGGGAGGCAGAGATCCATCCAGATCTCTGTGAGTTCAAAGCCACCCTGGACTACATGAGATTGACTCAGTCTAGGAGAGAAAACAGAGCAAGGCAATGATGGCACATACCTTTGATCCCAGTACTGGGAAGCACACATGCCTTTAATTCCAGTGATGGCTGGGTGGAGAAAGGTATATAAGGCGTGAGGAGACAGAAACTAAAGGCTTTTGGGCAGAAGCGTCCCTTTCAGCTAGAGGCTTTTTTGGCTGGAGCCTTTTGGGCTGAGGAAGCTTTTTCGGCTGGAGGCCTATCGGCTGAGGCTCTTTCAGGCTGAGGAGTTGGTGAGGAAAGAGGTGGTGACTGTGGCTTGCTCTGTCCTCTGATCTTTAGGTAAATTTCATTAGGGTACACAATATATCACCACAAAAAAGTTTTAAAATCTAAAAAGAAAAGGTGTATGTAGACGATACGATAGTGTACGTGGGGATCAGAGAGGGGCTAGAGACAGACGGTTTAGCAGGTAAGAGAACTTACTGCTCTTCTAGAAGGCCTGAGTTTGATTTATAGCACCTACATGGCCCCTCACACCCATCTGGCAACTCCGGTTCCGGGATCTGACGCCCTCTTCTGGCCTCTGCAGGTACTGTGTGCAAGTGGTCCACAGACACACATAGTCAAACCCCCATATACCTGCAGTCCTGGCACTTAGGAAGCTGGGGGGAGGAAGATCAGGCTAGTCAGGACTGTAAACCCCTGGAGGCCAGGCCCTGTCCCTGAGGACCTCCAACCACCAGGCTCTGCCCACAGAACGCTCTAATGGCCATAATTGCTGAACTCAGTCTCTCAAGACACAGGTGGCCAAGCTCTGCCCTACAGAGTAAAATGCCCCAAGATCAGGCTACAAAATCCCACCAATCCCAGGCCACCCTGGAAAGCTCCGCCCCCAAGAAAGCCTTTATAAAGCCTACATCTCTCTCAGTTCTTTGCAGCTTCTCTCTCAAGCAGAGGCAGCCACCCATTTTCCCCATACATCTACTCTGTGAGGTTTCTTGTGGGGTGTGATACTTTGTGGTCTTCCTTGGCTCCCCACTGCCAGGACACCTTTCCCTTTAGAGCTGTAACACTTGCACTAGAGATACCTTTCCCCTCAGAGCTTTACACTTAGATGGACCACACAGCAAAACCTTGCATTAAATACAAAAACAGGGCTGGAGAGACGGCTCAGTGGTTAAAAGCACTTGCTGTTCTGGCTGAGGACCCAGGTTCAGTTCCCACTACTCACATGGTGGCTCACGACCATCTGTAGTTCTGATTCCAGGGGATCTGACACCCTCTTCTGACCTCCACGGGCAATAAGGCACACATAGGATGCCCAGATATTCATGTAGGCAAAAGACTCATACTCATAAAATAAATGCAGTGATGGTTGCACATGTACACACATATATGACAACTTACTGAACATATTAAGTAAACGCAGTTTATTATTATCTGTTAATCACATATAAAACAACAAAGCTGCTGAAATACATTTAATTGCTACATATAAAGATGTTAGGATCTTAATAACACCAAAGGAAGAAATCATCAGCCTGCAGACCAATAAGCATTAAATAAATGATAGCAAAATCTTCTCCTTGGCCCTACTCCACAAAGTCTTACCCAACAGTAGCTTTACTAATGAGCTCTGTCATTATCTTCTTAATTCATGTGATAAAACTGACATACAGATCCAAACTAAGCAAACATACAGCTTTGGAAGCAATATATAATGGCATTGCTGGTATTGCAATCGGGGCATGCCACTCAGTCAGGGAGCCCTCCCACGCGGCTCCTGTACCACAGTTCCATACTGCTCTCAGTGAAATGCCAATGGTTATGTCGTTCATTATCCTGTACTGTTCTTCATGGTTCTAGCTCTCAAACACATTTCCTCTGGTGCTCCCTCTAGTCTAGTAAGATTGTTTTGCATTTGATGTGTCTTTAGAGTCATGACTACACTGTACTCAGTCCCTTGAGTGTCACCCATGGAAGACTCTGGACTCTATCGCCTATAGTCTGTGAGTTTTGCTCTAGGTTGCTCCTCTGCGTCCTCTATTTCCTACTCATCTACAGTTACACATCTACAGTTAGACTTAGGTTCAGTTCTTTTGTCAACGAGAGAGCTAATGCTGCCTTCTGTCACTGAGAGACATAACATCAGCTGACCTCCTCTTGTGACAGTGCAGCCAGTTGACCTAGAAACTAATTCATTTGGGTTGCAAGAAAAGTGAGGAGACTGATCAAAATTTTGGAGACTGGGACCAAGGATGTAGCTCAGTGGTAGAGTCTTTGCCTTGTATGTGTAAGGCTCTGGGTTTGATCTCCACTGCTTCAGAGAGGAGGGAGAGAGAGCAAGAGAGGAGAGAGAGAGAGACAGAGAGAATAATATTAGGAGTTAGTCCATTTTAAAGGTGTTAAAAATTTTATTATCCTCAATGTGGTAGATTTGAAAATTTGGGCATAGCACATTGTGTCTCCACCCAGCAAGACATTAAACTAGCCAGGCATGGGCTTTTAATCCCACCCCTCAGGAAGCAGGGACAGGCAGATCTCTGTGAGCTCCAGACCAGCCAGGCATACATAGTGAGGTCCTGCCTCCCTCTCCCCCTCCAAAAAATGAAACAATACAGAAAGAAAAAGAAATCAGATTCATTTCACTGCTATCATTATCTGACCTAGCATTAAGACTTTTGGCTTTTTTGAGATAGGATACCATGAACCCTGGTTGGCCTCCAACTTGCCAAGGATGATTCTCCTGCCTGCACTTCCCAAGGGCAAAGATTACACATGCACACCACTGTGCCCAGTTATGGGTGGTGTCAGGATCAAACCCATGGTTTCACACCGCCAGGCAAACACTCTACCAACTGAGATGCACCTCTGACCAACTGTGACTTATTTTGGATAAACAGAATATGATAGAAACAAAATTGCCTAACTTCTGAAACTAGGCATTGAGAGTCCTGGCAGCTTCTGCCTCCTTCTGCCTGGACTACTGTCCTGAGGTGCTACAAGGTGAGAGCCCTTTACCAGGAAACAGAGACATCCTTCTCTATACCCTCAGGTAACTATTCACAGGACAAGACTGTCAGGGGTGTCATGGCCCTGGTAGAACTGCCACACAGAAGTGTCACAGACCTGTGCTCCCACTGGAGCAGCGAGAATTGTCCAATTCACTTGTACAGTAGTGAGATGCCCAGTTACATATGGTCATCGGCAGGAGTCACGTTTCATACTGTCACATGAGCACAGATCCATTCATTGCTCCTAAGAGAAGGACAGGCTTGGGTCCCGATAAGCTTCTGTTGAAAATATTCTCATCAACCAACCATCAATTCAACAGCCTGTGTTTGTGCATCTCTGTAATAAGAGGTTGTGTGCACTCTGTTAAATGGTGGATTCACAGCCAGCAGCATTCTGAATATCTGCGGGGAGCTGCTCCAACAGACTCCTTTTTCTCTATGAGGCCCATCGTTTCTTGCCCTTAACAGCCATGGTAGTCAGATTCATCACTGCTATGAACAAAGACCTGAGAGAACAATTCAAGGTGAGTAATTATTCATGTTGGCTCCCTGTCTTTGAGGGTTCGGCCTAAGACGGTGGGAAAGGCATGATAGAGCAGCTCACATTGTGGCAGTGTGTAGCAAACACTGGGAACCCAGGGAGGAGAAAGGGAAAGACATGGTTCTCAAGGACACACCCTCCATGACACATCTCCTCCTGCTAGGCCCCATCCTTCCCCACCTCCCAACACCATCATATTATGGACACATTTCTGACCCTCATAATCTAATCATCTCTAGACTTGCTCCTCAGAGATGTACCTAAGATCGGCTTCATCTCCTAGGGATTTATTAATGCAAGTTGTCAATCAAAAGTACCCTTCCCAGGCTAAGCAACATGTCAGCAGTGTGGTTGGGGCCCTTGAAAACCATAAAATCATCGGCAAAATCTACCAAAAAATGTAAGAGAAAAAAAATGTGGCAGTAGAGATGGAAGACACTGGTTTACACAGCGATCTGAAAGACGCAGAGAAAGCAACATGGCAGTCCATCTTTGCTAGGAGCATGGGCACCAGATTCCCCAAATGTCTGCACTGCTCTGTCCACATCTCCAGGGGAATGGTGAAGACAGAAGCACACTCATCTATGTGGCCACTGAGGGGGAAGTGGTGTATCACAAACACATTAGACCCCTCAGGCCTAGTGAAACGCCTATGGTCCCGTCTTTTGCTGGACAGATTACAACTTCTAATTAGTACCCGAGTCTTACTGTGATCCCACGGCTCCTGTTAGAAATCACCTACTCCACACATGTGTATTTCAAGCCATTTCTCCAGGTAGCCTGGTTTCATCTTGATGGCCACAAAGTCTGGCCACAGGAAGTGAGCATCGCCTTGTCACTTGCTCCTCGTGACCAGAAACTATATCTCTGAATGTTCTGTCACCTTTTGTAAAGCATAGTAAGTTCAGTAGACCCAACTACCACTCACCTCTTCCTCTGTATCATGTCGTTTAGAGACAAGGGTTGTACCCAGCCACCATGCCCTGTCACCATGGGTCTCCCCTCAACAAGCCCCTGCCACCCTGTGACCCATATCTTGTGTGTAGCCCTACACTAGTGCCCGACTTATCTAAAGTAATCCACAGATGTTGGCCAGAAAGAGGAAAAAATGTGAGCATTGGCACCTCAGGGTGGAACAGAATTCCTATTCCTTATGCCCAGAAATCCCTTCCATACCACAGACCAAAGAACACCCTATCTGGAGTCATAAACTTCTGGGAGCCGGGAATGTGTAATACAGGAAGCTAAGCCTTTGTGTACTCTGTTGAATCTTTCCCTTCATTAAAGCAACCTGGAAAGGAAAATGGGGACAGAGAAATGGGCTGAGAGAAAGGTATAGGTTGACAAAGGATCCATGAGAATTCATTTAACCATCCACTCATCCATTCATTCACCAAATGATTCCTGAACTCCTTGCTCTGGCCCAGGAGCTGGAGAACAGAAGATACACAACAGCTAGAGGGCTTCCCTGGCCCAGAGCAACAAAATGTCAACCTGTGGAGACAGAAAGAAACAGACATGGGGCCTCCAAAGTGCGGGGGACTCCGAAGGCACATTACATGCTGATGTCTGGAATGTGTGCTGTGGGACTGATGGGCTCAGAACACCCACAAAACTTAGATGGGACAGACAACCTCCTCCAGGAAACTGAATAACTTCCCCTCATAAATGGGGGCCCGTTTCTCTTTAGAGTATGCTATTAGCAGCCAAATATTCCAGATAAACAAAACTTCAGAGCATATGAGACACATTTATTCAGTTCACATCCGAAATCTAGCCTCTCCAAAACTTAGGGTGGCCCTGGAAGTGGCTGCTAGGGTACTGAGGAAGAGGGTACCAGGCAGGACTGCTCCCAGGAGTCTTACGCAGCAAAAGTTTTGTACTCACAGATGGATTCCCACTGTGGTGTGGGGAAATGCTGCCACCCACAACTGAGCCAGAGGTAGCAGTCCCAGGCCCACAACTCCGCGGGAAATGTGCTGTGCCTCCCTGTCTCTTTGTGAGTGCTCACAGAACTCACTGGTACTGCAGGGTCTCTGGTAAGAGCTATTAAACCGATTAGGTCTTGTGGCCATTCAACACTGATGATGTCTCTCTCCTCTGTGGATGATCTCCAAGGCCTCCATGAGTTATCTCCCTCCACTTGGCAGGTCAGATAGTCTTCTATCTGGAAATGGTTCACTCTCCTTCACTCCAGGCAAAGCACAACCCTTATACACTGGTAACTGAGGCCGATGACTGGAGCACCAGGCTAGGACATTTTGCAAGCCCCAAACTCCCTGTCACGCTCCACTGAGGCAAGGGATTACGAGTGGAATTTGAAGAAAGAGCATTAGCAGGGAAAGAAGGTCGGAGGAGAAGCCTCGCGGGGCTCAGAAACAAGAGGACAGTGGACCGAGGGGATCACAGGGTCACCAGGATGTCCAAGTGAAGCGCCAGGCATGTGCTTAAGATGAGGAAGCCTGGTGAGTTCCCATACGAAGCGCGACTCAGTTCTCTAACGATCCAGTCTTTGTAGTAACTCACTTCTGTATAAACGCCAGGAATTCCTTTTCGACCACAGCCAATGCCCCAGCTCACGATCCCCACCTGCACCCATGTTTCATTAAATTCACAGATCAAGGGCCCCCCAGAATCTCCCTGGAGAAAGAGAAAGAAACAAACAACAGGAATGAAATTGATTAACAGCACAACAGATTCCACCCCAAGGCCCTGGAGAGATTGATACAAACCGAACATGCACCTGCTGGTCCTAAATTTCTATGAGATTTTGGAATTAAATTTTTTTTTAACAAATGAACAGTTCTATTAAAAGAGGTTAAGTGGGGCCTGGAGAGATGGCTCAGAGGTTAAGAGCACTGGCAGCTCTTTCCAGAGGTCCTGAGTTCAATTCCCAGCACCCACATGGTAGCTCACATCCATCTCTAGTGTGATCTGATGCCCTATTGGGGAAATTATTAAGGCCACTCCACATAGTTAAAAGGAAGATTTATTTAGTGGGTAACTTACAAATGAAGGGATAGGTAGGTCGCAGTCCAGTGGTGTTCTCTGGAACTCTGCTCAGTCAACCTCCACCATCTAGGGTCCAGGAACAGAGAGAGTGCTCGCCCATCCAAGTCTCGGGTCTCCAGACACCTCCCCTGGCCCCGCCTCATAGGCGTGACAGTTGCCAGAGTCTCAATGGGGGTTGGAACTTCCAGATCCAAGCTGGAATGGCTACCCACTACATCTCCCCCTTTTTGTCTAAATAAGAAGGTTCTAAACTAGTACAAGACTATATACAAAGGAATGGTTATCAAATATTGTCCAGAAATAATGAGGGATAATGACATAGATAAGATGGAACTACAACCAATGCAAACAATATCAAGCAAGAAACACATACTAAAATCCAGAGAAGTATAGAGCATAGGTAAATGGCATGCTATAAAGATCATTCCAAAAGATGTCCTATCCTAAAGAACCTGAATCTAATACTTAATATGTTCTATCTAAGATTATATATATACTAAGTTGTAACTGTAACTGCTAGGCTTCAATCCCCCATTGAGACTCTGGCAACTGTCACGCCTGCGAGGCGGGGCCAGGGGAGGCGTCTGGAGACCCGAGACTTGGATGGGTGAGTGCTCTCTCTATTCCTGGACCCTAGACGGTGGAGGTTGACTGAGCAAAGTTCCAAAGAACACCTCTGGACTGCGATACACCTTCCCCAGACCCCGCCTCGTAGGCGTGACAGTTGCCAGAGTCTCAATGGGGGTTGGAACTTCCAGATCCAAGCTGGAATGGCTACCCACTACAATGCCCTCTTCTGATAAAAAGGCATGCATGAAGATAGAGCACTCATATACATAAATTAAATAAATAAATCTTTTTTTAAAAAGAGGAAAACTGAATATAAACCAACATAATGTTTCTTTTCTGAAATAATGAGTAAATCACTTACCCCAAGTGCGTGGAATCCCACTCAGAAGGGGCTGAAAACACCGAATTTGAATTATTGTCTCCCTGATTCACTCCCCACCCCCAGCCACTGCTGTTTCCTCCTGGAAGATCCTGTCAAACTAGCCCAGGAGCTGTGCTGGCTTGCTCTGACAATCCGTTAGCTTCAATAACAGTACATGGAGGGTCAGGGGCACAGTCCAGGCCCTAATGTCTGGGAATTAGGAAGTTCTGAGGAGAGGCTAGCAGGGCAGAGCAGCAAGGGACCCATGAACTGACCTGGCAGGAATCTCCTCCTCTCTCACTATAGCCACAGACGCTCCCTTCTTGGACTTGGGCAAATAGTTTTCCTGTGCTTTCTCTGAGAATCTCATCACACTGCTCGTAACGAATAATGCTTAGCTCAACCTCCCGGAGCTGTCCCGATGCTCTACCTAGAGGGAGATAATTTGGAGAGAGCAGATCTCCATTAAGTAGGAATGACAGGAGTCAGTTGTACCTCCTCTGGGTCTCAATTCCGTGTTCACACATGGGTACCCTCAAAGGCACCAGCTGTCATTCACATCTGACGCTGAAGGAAATGAGAGTGTAAGACAATGGAAAGTCCAAACCAAGGAAGTCAAAGGAAGGACAGCCCAAGTGAGGGCCAAATCTTGTCAGCCTGGGAGGTGACAACAAGCATGTGATATGTTCTCACTAACATTAGTGACAGTGTCTATGCACCAGGAGAGCATCTTTACTTGCTAGGACACAATCACAAACTCTCAGACAGGTAGTCCACCAAAGTACCAAACTACACTCTTCCCAGTAATAGGAGGACCCTAGAGCAGTGGTTCCCAACCTTCCTGATGCTATGACCCTTGAATCCATTTCCTCATGTTGTGGTGACCCCCAACCATAACATTATTTTCATTGCTATTTCATAACTGTCATTTTGCTACTGTTATGAATCATAATGTAAATATCTGTGTTTTCCCATGGTCTTAGGCGACCCCTGGGAAAGAGTCATCCGATCCCCAAAAGGGTCGCAACCTATAGTTTGAGAACTGCTGCCCTACAGACTCACTGGCCTCTCCTCACATATGAGAAGCTCCCTACTACCAAGATAGGTACTTCTAGCTTACAAACAGGTCATCTCCACCTGAACTAGAATCCACTCTGGTGAGTATCCACCATGTTTGGTACCCAAGTCCTCAAGCCCTAGGAAACCAGTAGAAATCCACCAATTGTGGCTCCCTCATAGCATCTTCTCTCTCCCCCTCCCTTATCCACCTGCTAGAAGCTCCAGCTCCCTGCCCCTCCCTTTAGCTTGCAGGCCAGTCCCAGTTTACGAAGCAGTCTGCTCCTGGTCTGTAGTTGCTGTGGTCTTTGTTTAGGCTCACCTTTTTCAAATGTTCTGCCCCATCCGGTCACCCAGCACTGGGTCCCAGCTTGTACCAAGAAAGCCCTGTCAGGGAGGCAGACAGGCTGGATGGAGACAGTGTAGTTCACAGGGAAGGCCAGCAGAGCAAGGGCAATGTCGTTCACAATGGATCCCATAACAGAGTAATCTTGGTGAACAATGATGTCTTGGACAGGAATGTTGACTGCATTTTTGGACGACAGGTTAATCTCTCCCATCGATACTACATAATTCAGATGGCTGCAAAGAGATCCTGAAGGGTCTACACACTTCCTCTCCACACAGTCGCCCCAGCCCAGCCCCATCCTCCTGAGACAGCCACCAGCTCCTCCCTCTGTTCTAACCATGTTCCCTCCAGGACCCCTAACCACCCCATCCAGCCACCAGTCCGTTCTCCAAGTGTGGTCTCTGCTCAGTGTCACCTGGGATTATGTTAGACATCCAAATGTTCAGGTGTCAAACGAAACTGAACTTTAAAAACAACAAAACCTACGACTGTCTGTCATCTCCCACGCCCTATAGTTTTAGGTGGGTTCTCTCATTCTGTGACCCAGGCTGGCCTGGAACACACTATGTAGACCAAGTTGGCCTCTAACTCCTGGCAATCCTCCTGCCTTAGTCTTCTAAGTGTTGGGATTACAGGCGTGAACCACCACCACCGGCTTTTTTTTTTTTTTTCCAAATAGAAAGCAAGAGGGACAGGCCATAGAACCTGGTCAGGGGCCCAAGCCCAGATCCCCGGGCACTCACCCATACACACAGTGGGCCGCGGTCATCACCCACCATTTGCTGATGAGGGAGCCGCCGCAGATGTGAGAGCTATCCACCTGCAAGCTCACCTGCCAGGGCCACTTCCTCTCTTCGGCAGGCTCTCCGCCAACTATCCTGGAACTTCTGCGGCCACAACCTGGAGCAGGTTGGTGAAGGGAGGAGGGGCTGAGGGGTAAAGCTGTTGCTGCTCCACCGCCAGCCAGATCCTTAGAACCTGCAGAACAAGCCCCCCCCCCAACCACCCCGTCCCCGAAAATAACCCCAGGGCAGGTGTGGATCCCTAAGACTCATCAGGGTCAGAGCCCAACCCCACATCCAAGGACCCAGGATCCTCCTGTACGGCAGGGTCCCATCCCCGTAGGTCCAGGCTAGTTCTCTGCGGCAAACCATGGCCCAGAAACCTCACCTGCAGTGGTTGGAATCCATGTTGGAAACCGTTCATGTGACAGAGTCATGGTTGGAAAAGAGTGATCGGGAGTAAATGCCACTGAGTTAGGGGGCATCACGCCCCCGCAGGCTGGGGGGCCTGCGAGGTCTCAGGCATCCCTGTGAGGGGCTTCTCCCGGGGACGTGCACCCAGGCTATCGATGCCATCCTCCAAGGGGAGAGGAGCAAGAGACAGCATCCCTGGAACCATCCGGGCCTCGCCCAATTGTGTCTGAAGCAGCAAGAACCTGGCCAAGAGGCCCAGGGAGGAGCTGCCTGGTAAGGCCATACCACCATGAAGGCCTCGGCCTCTATCTCGGAGCCTCCTCATGGCAGTTACCGAGGCTGCGCACAGTTCTGGGAGGAACCGGTTCCATCACGCGCCTGCTTTCAGGCCTGACTTTGGCGCATCATCCCCTTCCCAGCTGACCCACGGGACAGGGCATGACCCAGACAGAGTGGCTAGCCTGGGCCCCTGGCCATAGAGAACCCCTGCTTAGGAGCCCCAAATTCACGTAGAAGCATTCATGATGCAAGGATGCACAACGGAGCTTCTCGGGCTTGACCAGGCCTTTCCCCAACTCTCCCTTCCCTGGTGATCTGTAATCAAAAGTAAAACTCCTTCTTAGCAGAAATGTTGCGCCTAATGTTACTAAACATTGCGTCAGGGTGGACGCTACCACCTTTTTGAAAAGTCAACGCCCACAAGATCTTCAAGACCCACTAGGCATATCAGCACAACACAAATTAAAACCACAGTGAGACATCAGTGCAAGTTTATCGGGCTTTCCAAAACAAACCCGTAACAACCTCAAATGCTGACAGTGGTGCCGAGATACCGCCTGTCCACGCACTGTGGTGGGAATGTAAGTACAACTACTCTGGAAAGCACACCGGCTGTTTATTATACTTATATTCCTGGATATTTATCCCAAAGAAATAAGGATTTATGTTCTATTAACCCGTATAAACGCTTATAGTATTAATATCTTTGTTCATCAAAATCAACAGCTCAAAATAACACAGCAGTAAAACTCTTTGCCTTCCCCACAACATACATGTTCTAATCCCTGGAACTTATGAGCATGTTACTTTACTCGGCACCTGGCAATGGAATGGATTAAATTAAAGGCTCTTGACACAAGAAGGTTATCTGAACTATCCAGGTGGGCCCACTGTAATCACAAGCTTTTTTATTTATCCACAAGACAGTTGAAATCAAGAGAAGAGATGTCAGGAAGGGGACGGGAGGGGAGAAGTTGTCAATGCTTCACTGTGGTCTTTAAAGGCTGAGGAAGGGGTCACAAATCTAGGGATGAAGGTAGCCTCTAGAAACTGGAGCCAGAAAGCAAATAAATCCCCCCACCCCCTCAGGCTGGGTGGTGGTGGCGCACACCTTTAATCCCAGTACTCAGGAGGCAGAGGCAGGTGGATCTCTGTGAGTTCGAGGCCAGCCTGGACTATAGAGTGAGTTCCAGGAAAGGCTCCAAAGCTACACAGAGAAACTCTGTCTCAAAAAACAACAAACAAACAAACAAACAAAAATTTCCCCCCTTGCCAAGGGTGGCACACGCCTTTGACCCCAGCATTCAGCAGAGGCAGGTGATCTCTGAGTTCAAGGCTAGCCTGGTGTACAGGGCAAATTCCAGGGCAGCCAGGGCTATTACACAGAGAAACCTCAACTCAAAAAACAAAACAAACAAAAAAAAAAAAAAAAAAAAAAAAAAACAAAACTCTCCTCCTCTGTCTCCAGAAGGAAACAAGTCAGCTAACTTTGGTTTTAGCACCTGTGACCTCCGGAACTGCAAACTGCACTTGGGTTGTTTCAAGCCACTAAAGTGGTGGTAATTTGTTACAGCTATCCAAAGAAATCACTGCTAATCCAGATATCCTCCAGGGAGTGAACAGATAGACAGCCTTACGTTCACACCATTAAACCTGAGAACAGTGAGGAGAAAACACCCCATCCACAACTGTCCAATTAAAGCAAGCTGTGTTTTGGGGCGTGCCTGGGACTGGCCAGCCAACTGTCTCACCCTAAATTGGGATTTGAGAGACTAGGCCCTGTGGGCCCCTTGAGGTCTCTTCTGTAGGAGAGATAAGGAGGTGTTGACAGGGATGAGAGAGCTGGCCATTACACACTGTCAGAAAGACAGAGAAAGGGAAGGGCGGAGGGTAAGGGAGTACGTCACCGGGATGGGTGGAAAATTCCGTGTAGGCTGAAAAGCATGTTTTGCAGTTGACATCAGATCTAAGAAACAGGAACTCATTCCCCTTCCCCCCTCTCTCTTTTTTGGGGTGTCTGTTTGTTTTTTGTTCATTTGTTTGCTTCTCTGTGTAGCCCTGGCTGTCCTAGAACTTGATCTGTAGACCAGGCTGGCCTCAGACTCACAGAGATCAGTTTGCCTCTGCCTCGGGAATGCTGGGATTAAAGGCGTGTGCCACCAGGCTCAAGAACTTATTCTTAATTACAAATAGAAATCTTAACTTGCAAGGACTTAACACAGGACAAACAGGAACTTATTCTTTAACTATAAGCAGAACTCCTAACCTGCAAAATACATTGTTTGTGGTTCTGGCTTCCTACTAACTTGCAGGTATATTGTTCCTGCTCTGGTCTCACAGTACCACAAAGTGTTACTGAGCAATTGGAATGAACTGGTGAGGAGAAGGGAGAGCTGAGAGGGAGACAGATGAGAGAAATGAAAGTTTGATCTAATCACAATACATCATATCAATCAATGTATGAAATTATCAAAAACAAATTTAAAATATGCATTCTAGTCCAGCTCCATGGGTGCTCCTCCGCCATTGGTTCACAGTTCATGCACTTCCACTGGTTTGGCTTCTTGTCCCTGTGCTTCCTCCAACCATGGTCTCAACTTCTCTCGCTCATACAATCCCTCCTCTCTTGCGCTGATTGGACTCCCAGAGCTCCACCTGGGGCTTGGCCATGGATCTCTGCATCCGTTTCCATCAGACACTGGATGAGAGTTCTATCATGACAGCCAGGGTTTTCGGCCATCTGATCACCAGAGCAGGTCAGCTCAGGCACTCTCTCGACCATTGCCAGTAGTCCACAGTGGAGGTATCTTTGTCGATTTCTGGGGACCTCTCTAGCACTCTGCTTCTTCCTATTTCCCTGGGGTCTTCATTCATCATAGTGTCTCCCTCTCTATTCTCCCACTCTGCTCCTGATCTAGCTGGGACTTCCCTCTCCCCTAAGCTCTCTTTCCCCTGATGCTTGCCCTCCATTACCCCCCCCCCCAGTTTGCTCATGTAGATCTCATCTATTTCTGTCTAGATAAGTGAGACAGTTGATTATCTTGAACTGTTTGGGAGGCCCCCAGGCAGTGGAGCCAGGACCTGTCCTTGGTGCATGGGCTGGCTTTTTGGAGCCTGGGGCCTATGCTAGGACACTTTGCTCAGCCTTGGTGTAGGGAGGAGGGGACTGGACCTGCCTTGGCTGAGTCTGCCAAGCTGGGCTGACTCCCCAGGAGACCTTGCCTTGCAGGAGGTGGGAGTGGGGGGTGAATTGGGGGGAGGCTGGGGGTGGGAGGAGGGAGGACAGGGGAATCTGTGGCTGATATGTGAAATTAAGTTAATTATAAAATAAAAATACTACAAAAAAGAAAGAGAGAGAGAGAGAGAGAGAAAGAAAGAAAGAAAGAAAGAAAGAAAGAAAGAAAGAAAGAAAGAAAGAAAGAAAGAAAGAAAGGCATAAATTTCTAAGATGATCAGAATATGGCCAAACTCATATAATCAAAATTTATACTTTTCTCCATGTTACTTACAGTTCACTACCAAAACAGAATTATGGGATTCTATGGTTTCCTTTCTGAATATTATTTTTCTTTGATACTGTTTTATTTGGTAATTGTATTCTAAAGCTTTAGATCTCATCAAATAACTGCTATATAGAAAGAAACAAATAAAAATACTAATACTAATAATAATAAAATAAAATATGGATTCTGAAGTTTTTCCTCTGCTAATTTCATATTGCTAATACTTCTTAATGTTTTGTTGACTAGTCTCTCAGTTGTCCAAAATTTGCTGCTTTTTCATGATTTCCAAAAATATCGAATGACTACTGAACACTGTGAACATGACATTGCTGACTACCTGGATTGAATTGTCTGTCCTTTAAGAGTGTTGAAGTCTAGCAGACACCTGGACTCTCAGATCTACTTGAGGTGATTTTTTTTTCTTTGTGTGACCTGTGCCTGGACACTAGCAGTTAAGTTTTGTAGAGTCTCTCCTGACTGAGGGTGACTAAGCAGGGCCATCCTCCCTGGTTGGATGTCGCCCATGACTGTGTGACCTCTAAGAATTGTTCAGTTTCTAGTAGTCTGGCATCCATGTTAGCTAGCATCCTAGAAATGCCTGTGAAGATCAGCATTCAGCCACAGATTAAGAGGGATCACTATACAAATTTTTGTAACTGTTTCTCTGCCTATGTAAAACCTGTGATCCTTGAATCAACAACCTTTCAGAACAGAGAGCTTTTAGTTAATATTTAGACGCTGCAGACCACACATAATCCCAACTGTGTTCTCTTCTAAAAGATAACCTTCTAGGGGTTGGGGAGATGGCTAAGCACTTGCCATACAAGTGCAATCCCCAAAACCCATATAAAAAAAAAAAAACCACAGACACTTCAGTGCATGCCTACAATCCCAAAACTTCAAAGGCAGAGATAGGAGGACCTCTCAGGATTGTTGGCTAGCCAATCTAGCCAAATTGGTGAGCTCCAAGTTCAGGGAGAGATTCTGTCTCAAAACACAAAATGGAGAATGATTGAAGAAAACATCCAACATTGACTTCTGGCCAGTGTGCATGCAGGCCCAAGTGCATAGACACAAATACATATACACTAAAAATAAATATGGCCCTTTAAAAATGTATAAGTCAAGCCAGATGGTGGCGCACGTATTTAATACCAGCACTCAGTAAGTAGAGGCAGGCGGGTCCCTGAGTTCAAGGCCAGCCTGGTCTACATAGCAAATTGCAGGACAGCCAGGATTATTACACAGAGAAACCCTATCTCTAAAAAAAAAAAAACACAAAAAAAATTATAAATGAAGCTAGGTGTGATGGCACATGCCTATAATACCAGCACTTGGAAGATGGAAGCAAAGAGATTAGCAGTTCAAGGCCATCCTTGGATACATAGCAAGTTGAAGGCCATGTGAGACCTTTTCCTAAAACAAAACAAAAGTGTAAATATAATTCTTACCATAAGCCTCTGCAGAATCAGGCAATTTACTTCCCTTTCTTCCTTTTTCATTTTGAAACAGGTTCTCAACTCACCCCTAACTCCACCTCCCAAGTGCTCAGACTGTAGGCACATACCAATAGGCTGTCTTTGAAAAACAAAAACAGCAGGTGCCATGTTGGGTGCCGAAGGTGGCAAAAAGAAGCCCCTGAAACAGCCCAAGAAGCAGGCCAAGGAGATGGACGAGGTGAGGACGGGAGCGGAGGCGCGGGCGGGCGGGCACTGAGGGTCTGGGCTTCTGGCCTGGAGTGAACCTGCTCTGCCTCTCCGCAGGAAGATAAGGCTTTCAAGCAGAAACAGAAGGAGGAGCAGAAGAAACTCGAGGAGCTAAAAGCCAAGGCCACGGGCAAGGGACCCCTGGCCACATGTGGAATTAAGAAATCTGGCAAAAAGTAAGTTGTTCCTCATATCTGAGATGATGGTGAGCCTCTTCCATTCCTATTTAAACATCTGGATTCCCTGCCATAACATCTTTACCACCTACAGCTAGAGTGAAGTGTTACCCTGGAGCCTGTTAAACATCTGGATTCCCTACTATAACATCTTTGCCACCTACAATTAGAATGAAGTGTTACCCTGGAGCCTGTTGTACATTGTAATAAACTTTTGTAAAAAAAAAAAAATTATAATAATAAATAATACAATGGCTCATTGTCTCTAGTGTTCAGCAATTCCTACCTCAGCTGTGAATTTAAAGTAAACTCAGTCCGAAATCCTACCAGAGCTGTTTCATCTCTGTTGTACTCTGAATTCTGTACCACTTTGAATTAATTAAACCAACTCATTAAAAAAATAAAAAAACAAAAGCAAACAAAGCCCCTTATTTACGTGTGTGTCTGTCTGTCTGTCTGTCTGTCTGTCTGTCTTGGGGGTATGTGAGGTGCACATGTGTGGAGGTCAGAGGACAACTTGCAGGAGTCAGTTCTCTCCTTCCACCACATGGTTCCCAGGGATCCAACCGTGCAGTCAGGCCTGGCAGCATGCACCTTGGCCTGCTGAGCCATCTCACTGGCCCAGCCTGTGTCCTGAAATGCAGAGGAGCCACGGTCTGCCAACGCTCAGGTCTCCAGTATCAACCTGAAACCATCAGGCCTCTAGCCACCTCCAGCTCCAATCTCCCACTATTTATGATATCACTCTCTTCTATTGGATTTTCCCTGCGCCATCTGAAAACTACCCTAAGACCTACTCACTTGTTTCTCTTCTTTCCCAGAGTACAGTCCTCTGATGTCTGAAAATGTATTTATTTATTTTTTTTTTAAGATTTATTTATTTATTATGTATACAGCATGTATGACTGCAGGCCAGAAGAGGGTACCAGATCTCATTATAGATGGTTGTGAGCCACCATGTGGTTGCTGGGAATTGAACTCAGAGCCTCTGGAAGAGCAGTCAATGCTCTTAACCTCTGAGCCATCTCTCCAGCCCCAAATGTATGTATTTTATGCTGTCCACTTTTTTCTTTTATGTTTTATGTGTATGAATGTTTTTCCTGCAAGTATATATATACACCACATGCTTGTCTAGACCCAGAGGAGGTCAGACAAGGGCATCAGATGCCCTGGAACTGGGGCTACAGATGGTCATGAGCCTCCATGTGGGTGCTGGGAATGAACCTGGGTCCTCTGGAAGAGTAGCCAGTGCTCTTAATGGCTGAGCCATCTCTCCAGTCCATTCTTCTTTTTCTTTTTTCTTTGTTTAGAGGCTGGGGGTAGTAGGGGCCGGTATTGAGACAGGAATCTTTTTGTAACCCTGGCTGGCCTGGAACTCGCTCTGTAGACCAGGCTGGCCTTGAACTCACAAAGATTCCCATGTCTCTGCATTCCAAGTGCTGAGATTAAAGGTATGCCATGATGCTAGGCTTCATCTCACTAAAAAGTTCAGGCTGGAACTGGAGAGATGACTGAGCAGTTAGGAGCACTGACTGCTCTTCCAGAGGACCAGGGTTCAATTCCCGGGACCCATTTGGCAGCTCACAACTGTCTGAAACTCCAGTTACAGGGGACCGGACACCCATGGAAAACACCAAAGCACATATATAGACATACACACACACACACACACACACACACACACACACACACACACACACACACACACACTGTTAAGGCTGGCCTTAAGCTTAAGACAGCCTGGCTCTCTCAATCCTGCCTCTACTTCTGGGGTACTGGAATTACAAGCATGAACTACCCTATCACATACAACTCTTTACTTATTTATTTTTCATTTATATCCACTCACCACACCTGGATTCTTATGATTTTAACAACAAATGAGTTTATTATTTTTCATTGTTAAGTAGTATTGCCTTGTTTGATAGACACTTGGTTTCTCCAGATTCTGGTAATTCTAAGTATGTAGCAGGATTGAGAGGTTGGCATTGTGACTTATGCCTGCAGATGCCATATGGAAAACTATAAACAGGACAAGAGCTTGGCATCTCTGCCTTCCTTTTTGTATGTCTCTTCTGTTACCTTAAACTTTGGGTCAGATTCCTTCTCAGGTCTATACGTAGGCTTGTCGACCACTTAAGAACAGAGTATCTATAAAAACTAGAAATCCAGGTTTGCATAATGCTAAATTTAACCTGCTTCCTTGTGCCCTTCAAGACTGAAAGCAGACAGATTAGAGTAACTAAGATCTGTCAAGATCCTGGGACTCAAAGCCTTCCATGTAGATTACCCCTCAGTGAATCATCTGGACAGGAACGAGGTTGACCCCCTCAAAACAACCATTCTGTTATGGAAACTAAACTATCCAGCAAACTGCCTTCTCAAATGACTTTCCCCACAGATGGACCTTGAAGAACCAGACCTAAAATGAAGGTCAGCTAACCCCAGTGTGACCAAGGCTGCTTAACTATCAGTTCTTTTCTTTATTTTTAAACCATGTGTGTGTGCGTGTGCATGTGTGCACGTGGGCACACACTTGCAGAGTCCAGGAGAGGGTGTTGGGTCTCCTGAGGCAGGAATTACAGGTGGATGTGAACCACCCAGGGTAGGTGCTGGTAACTACATACCGATCCTCTCTCTGTAATAGCAGTAAGCACTCTTAACTGCAGAGCCATCTCTCCAGCCTCCACTGTGTCTTGTGGTGATAATTCATCTGTGTCCCCCAGTAAAATTTATCTGAGGATCAGAGGATAAAGGTCAGCCACTATTAGTAAAAACAGAAGTCGTGCAATGTTAGCACACACCCTTAATCTGTCTGGATCTCTGTGTGTTCAAGGCCATACTAGGGAACAGAGCCAAGCATGGTGACACACACCTTTAATCCCAGTACCAACCATAGAGACCTGGAGGTCTGTACAGACAGGCACTGACAAGGAAGTGAGGTAGTTGGGCTAAGAGCCAATGAGAGGGCTGAACAGCAAGGCAATAAAGGTGTGGGTAAGACAGGAAGTAACTTGCACTTTAGAAGCTGCAGCGCAGGGAGCTAAGGTTAGCTGGTGGCTCTTCCGATCCTCTGGTCTCTGTCAGATTTTCACTCCTATTTCTGGCTCCGTGTTTTTTTATTTAATAAGACCGCTTAGAAATTCGTCTACAGTGTCTACTCCATTATTACTTTGTTCCTTCCCCTAAGTCATTTTGGACCTTATTAGCCCCTAAAGGAAGACTAGGACGGTAGTCTCCCTGTTGCTGGAGTGACCACCCTGAACTATTTCTTGTTTCACTATCACCGGCATCTCGGGTTGGACTCTCACAATAGACAGCAGAGCCTGGGCTGTTGACATCTCAAGCCAAGTCTCTGTCCGAGACCTTCAATAACAAGACTCAAAACGTCACTCATTCATCACTGGGGCCGTTTTATTTCCATCTGTGGTTTGTTTGCTTTCATCTTCTCATAAATGGGTTTCAGAGAGGAGCCCATCTTAATTTTGATCAGTGTATCTGGTTTCTCTTGTATTGTGCAGACTTTAAAATTTTTAGTGCGTGCCCCCCCACACTCACTCTTATCAAAGGTCAACTTGCAGGGGTTACTTCTCTCCAAGTGGGTCTGCCCGTGGCCATGTCAGAGGAGCAGCAGATGGCAACCGACTTCAGGGCACCGATCCACCAGGAAACAAAACCCTGACGGGTGAGTCCCAGATTAGCAGAGCCCGAGAACCTCGGCCCCAGAATGTTTTTCGCTACTGCTGTGTCTTTGCGTGTTTGCCGCCGCCGCTGCCAATTTTCTCTAGTATCTGGCATGGTGTGAATGGGTGTGGGGAGATAGATCCCCACTGTCCTTAATGCAGCGTGATCTTCTCTTGGAAATATCCCGTTCTCCTGGGCATTTTTACCTGTGGATTATTATGAAGATGATTTCCTCCTAAGCTGTTCTGTTTAACTGAAGCAATGATTTTATACAACAATAGTGTTCGTTTAAATAGGATTTTGACTTTCGCTTGCATAGCTCCAGCCGAAGGAGAAGGCGGGTAAATAAGGAGGTGCCCATACCATGGCTCGTACAAAGCAGACTGCCCGCAAATCCACCGGTGGTAAAGCACCCAGGAAACAACTGGCTACTAAAGCCGCTCGCAAGAGTGCGCCCTCTACTGGAGGGGTGAAGAGACCTCACTGTTACAGGCCTGGTACTGTGGCACTCCGTGAAATCAGACGTTATCAGAAGTCCATTGAACTTCTGATTCGCAAGCTTCCCTTCCAGCGTCTGGTGCGAGAAATTGCTCAGACTTCAAAACAGATCTGCGCTTCCAGAGTGCAGCTATTGGTGCTTTGCAGGAGGCAAGTGAGGCCTATCTGGTTGGCCTTTTTGAAGATACCAACCTGTGTGCTATGCATGCCAAATGTGTAACAATAATGCCAAAAGATATCCAGCTAGCACGCCGCATACGCGGAGAACGTGCTTAAGAGTCCACTATGAGGGGAGACATTTCATTCTCAAACATTTTTTCCCTCTTCTTCCTGTTATCAGTAGTTCTGAATGTTAGATATTTTTTCCATGGGATCAAAAGGCACCGAAGTATATGATTGCGAGTGAAAAAATAGGGGACAGAAATCAGGTATTGGCAGTTTTTCCATTTTCACTTGTGTGTGAATTTTTAATATAAATGCAAGATGTAAAGCATTAATGCAAGCAAAATGTTTCAGTGAACACATTTCAACAGTTCAACTTTATAACAATGATAAACCTGTTAAAAATTTCTGGACAATGCCAACACTTGGATTTTTTTTTTTAATAAGTAAATTTCTTATTGACGGCAACTAAATGGTGTTTGTAGCATTTTTATCATACAGTAGATTCCATCCATTCACTATACTTTTCTAACTGAGTTGTCCTACATGCAAGTACATGTTTTTAATCTTGTCTGTCTTCTGTGCTGTTCCTGTAAGTTTGCTATTAAAATACATTAAACTATTAAATAAATAAATAAATAAATAAATAAATAAATAAATAAATAAATAAGATTTTGATGATTGAGGGTCTTTAATAAACATAGTAAGGGATTATGATAGAGGTCAGTTTAGTGGAAAAGTTAACACAGGTAAAGGTAGGACAAAAATAAATGTTGCCCCTGCCTCTGATAAAGCAGAGGCTGCAGAGGATAAAAATAAAACAAGGAAGTGTCACACGGCTAGAACACGTGAGTGTCTATTGAGGAGCCTTATAGACTGTGGCTTAGGTTAATGATTAAGAAAAACAGTTGAGCCGGGCGGTGGTGGCGCACACCTTTAATCCCAGCACTCCGGAGGCAGAGCCAGGCAAATCTCTGTGAGTTCAAGGCCAGCTTGGTCTACCAAGTGAGTTCCAGGAAAGGCGCAAAGCTACGCAGAGAAACCCTGTCTCAAAAAAAAAAAAGAAGAAGAAGAAGAAAAGAAAAGAAAGAAAGAAAGAAAGGAAAAACAGTTGAGTCCCAGTAGCCCAGCTAGCTTAAATTCTTTTAACTTTAATGTTGGGACATGTGTTCCCAGGTTTCGGGGTGCATCATAGCTGAAACAAAGCTTTGGAAATAACTTAAGGTTAGACTAAGGTGTTTTTGTCAAATAGCTTTGAGGTGAAAAACCCAAGAAGACAATCTAAAGTTTTAGAAAGGCACATAGCTGAGTGTGGGACTCTTAGGTCAGGGATCAAAAACAAGCAGCCCAATTATTATTATACCTTTCTTGTTAGGATGTGTTGGTGACCAAAGGTGATGACTGATTCCTTTTGTACTCCCATTTCTTCTAACCCTGCCCTCCCAGTGCTGTTACCTGGTAATAACCACCATAAAAAACTTTGATGAGTGAGTATACACCCTAAGGATTTAAAATAGAGCTGACTTATTGTTTTTCATATATAAAAGTTTATATTTGTGATTCTTCTAAGATTTCTTATAAGATTACCTTTTGAGATAAATAATAAAATGATCCTTGTACTGAGTCCACAGTCAACATCCACAGTCACTCACCAACAATAAACACAGAGAAGCTGGAGCTTCTTCCGGTCAAGCCCAGTACAATCTTATAATACTCAGCTTATATCACTTATAACTGTATGGCGTGGCAGGCTTCTTGTTAACTGTTCTTTATCTTAAAGTAACCCATTTCTACAAATCTATACTTGCCACGTACTCGTGCTTACAGCATCTCACATGCTGCTTCTGGCAGTGCTGGCAGTGACTCTGCTTCTGTTTTTTATTTCTCTCTCTGTTAGTTATACTTCCTGCTAGCCAACAATAGTTTATTTATTGACAATCAAGCAACTGACATACAGACATCCCCAGTACAGCAAGTGCAGACATCTCAAACCTGCACTCAGCCCATGCCTAATCACCTCTATGCAGACCAGCTGGGTAACACAAAAAAAGAAGGCTCCACAGACATACAAACATCACAGCACTCCTTCTGCAACAAAAATGCAGCCTGCCAGCCAAAGAACTGGCTGAGAAAAATACCTGCTTGCTCACACTCTGTTAATCTGTAACAAGTTACTTCGACATGAATGTATGTGGGTTCTTGGGACAACTTGATTTTCACCTGTAACACGTAAAATGTTTACTCATGTAAGGGATATGGAAAACATACTGTTTTTTACTTGTATTCACTATAATCACTCACTTGAAAAATGTAACCACATTGTAGTTTTTATATTGCTTGAAAGATTTTGCTGGGGAATATAAGCTGTAAGGCAAAACATAAGAAAGTTAGAAGGAAAACATCAGGAATGAAAGAAGGAAATCACTAGGAAAGATGTAGAGAAAAAATTACAAAGAAGAATAAAGAAAAGGTCAGAAGGAAACCATTGAGAGAGAGTGTGTCTTTTCCCTTACCCCCTCAGATAAAAAAGTCTTAGTTCATCAGCTCCATGTACTGCTGGAGGCTGGTCCTCACGGCAGCAGTCTGGGTCCCAGGCATGAAACTCAGGCCATCAGGCTTGGTAACAGGTACCTTTGCCCACAGAGCCATCTTGCCAGCCAGTGCCCATACTTTTTATGCCCTGTATAAAAGGTCTTTGCTTACCCAAGAACCACAGATTTTTTTTTCTTTTAGCCCTCTTCTAGGTTCTTATAGATTTGTGGTTTATATTGAGTCCTATAATTTATTTTGAATTAATAGAATGAAATATCTATACATTGCAAGGTGAAGAGCAAAAGTCATTTTCTCTTTCTTTCTTTCTTTTTTCTTTTTTCTTTTTTTTTTTTTAGACAGGGCTTTTCTTTGTAGCCTTGGCTGTCCTGGAACTCATTCTGTGGACCAGGCTGGCTTGGAATTAACAGAGATCCGTCTGTCTCTGCCTCCCAAGTGCTAGGATTAAAGGCTTGTGCCACCACTGCCAGGCACTAAAGGCCATTTTTCTAACACTTTATTTTTTTGTGATGCTAGGTATTGAACCAAGGTCCTCTTGCACACTAGACAAGAGCTCCACTGTACTGATGTACACTCCTAGACCCTCAGCAGCATTTACTAAATTAAAAAACTGTCCTTTCCCTCACTGGGTTACATTAATACTTTCATTAAAATCGTCTGGCTGTATAGGTGTGGGCCTGTTTCCAGATTGCCTGCTCTGCTCCACTGGTCTATTACTTCTGCCCCAATGCCAGTACAGCCCTGTACTGACCAGTGTTTCATTTTCAAGTCTTGAAACCTGTATGGTTTGCATTGGTCATTCTGCATCCTTTGATTTTCCCATACACATTTTTTAAAGATTTATTTTATTTTTACTTGTGAGTGTGTATGCAGACATGTGCAGGTGCCCTTAGAGGCCAGAAACTCTGGAACTAGAGTTACAGATGGTTCTGAGCAGCTGAACATGGGTGCTGGGAACCAAACTCAGGCCTTCTGCAAGAGCACCGAGCACTCTTAACCACTGAGCCATCTCTCTAGGCCCTCCATATACACTTCATTTTTGTGCTTATGAGTAGATGTGTGTGGGTGGGTGGGTGTGTGCAGGTACATGTGCACAAGTGTGAACATGCACATGGAGGCAGAGGCAATCCTTGGGTACTATTCCTCAGAAGCTGACCCCTTTGTATTTTTGAGACAGAGCCTCTCGGTGGATCTGGAGTTGGCCTGTTAGGCTGGCCTGGAGTAAGCAGTCCCCGCGGTCTGCTGGTCTCTGGCTCTCCAGCGGTAGGGTTACCTGTGCCTACCACCATGCCTGGCTGGGCATTGAACTCAGGTCCTCGTACTTGCATGTGCAGCAAGCCCCTTTACAAACCGAGTTATCACCAGAGCCCTCCGTCTGCATTTTAGACTCAGCATATCAATTCCAGGAAGACTGGGGCTTGAAAACATGTGAATGAATTTGCAGGCACAACACTACCACATTTCAAGACCAGAGAGCATGGTAACTAGGACTGAGTGGCACTTTATTTCAGAATATGTAGGAGGACACAGAGCTGAATGGAGTCAAGAAACAGCTGCTAAAATACACTGTCAGTTGGTGGTATTACTTGATGTTGGAAAAAATGAATCTCAACAAATCATATTGTAACAATTTAACAAACATTAAAGGCATAGAAATACATACTTTGATTTCTATCCTATGCCATGAACAAAAAAATTAATTTCTTGATCACAGATATACATACCAATGCTAAAACTAGAAACTTTTTTTTCTAGGGGGAGAAAGAAGAAAATTCTTCACAACCTTCAGTTTAAAGCAAATCAAGTCATAACTTTAATACTCTTATCAGAATACATGAAGAATAGTTTAAAAGTCAGCAATATAAAGTATCTGAATTAAAAATGACAAAAAAAACTTGAAAAGACAGTTCACAAAAGAGAACATGCAAATGATCCATCGTGAGGGAGGCTGAGAGGCAGTTAAGGTAAACATGAGAAGAAAAAGGACACCTCTGCCCAGGATCTAGTTTGTGTTTCCTGCTGACCAAGAGTAAAATGTCCTCAACACAAGGAAAATCAAGACGCAGAACCGCAGTGTTTAAACCTGCGTTTTGTGGAGTCTAGCTGCCCGTATGAGACAAGAAGCAGGAACCTGTTTTTGCTCTGTTTAGAATTGGTTATTAATATTCTCAGTTTAAGTGAACTCGAGCCGTTGGCGCATTTGTTGTGAGGCTTCTCCAGGTTCCCAAGCCTGCAGTCCACAATCCACGTATAAAATAATCACTCAGACGCTTATATCACTTATAAACTGTATGCCGTGCAGTTTTGTTAATGTTCTTTTTCTTAAATTACCATTTCTATAATCTATACTTGCACATGCTGGTGTTATGGGTTTCAATCTGCTTGTCCTGGGTGCTGCAGTGTCTCTCCTCACTTCCGCTTCCAGAATTCTCCTCTTCTTGTCCCTATTCTGCTAGTCATGCCATCAGTGTTTTTTATATAGAACAATATCCACAGCAGTGCAGAGACAATATTTGCTTTTCTTAGAGGAAAACAAGAGTGTTAAACAGTGTTAAACGCTACAAATGCGCCGTGCTTGCTCAGGGCCAAAACACAGGACATTTGAGTTCAATGTTATCAACCATCTTCTTGCCATTAGGTCTGAACAGGGCAGGACACTTCAGAAATCCCCTTAGTTTTACTTATAAAAGGAAATCCCCTTAGTTTTACTTATAAAAGGAAATTCTTGAAGAGAAATAATGAAATCTGCTCATACATTTTCTTAATTATTTTCAAATTTCACTTTATCTTTGAACATGGTTGCAAATTACATTCGATGAGAAATGTAACTTCACAAGATCAAAGATATTATACAGGGAGAACGGTTATAGGAGAACACTTAAGGTCCTCTCCTCTCTCTCTCTCTCTCTCTTCTCTCTCTCTCTCTCTCTCTCTCTCTCCTCTCTCTCTCTCTCTCTCTCTCTCTCTCTCTCTCTCATCACCAAGCTAACTCTGGTATGACAAAGTCTGAGGTGAGAGCCCTGAACAACTATAGTCAGGTCTAGTGCTCGCTCCACCACCGAGGAAGTCCTTTCGCAGGCCATTGTCATCCACCTGGCAGGCCAGTTTACCTTCTAACAGGAATTCATGCGCCTTCATCCCTGCCAGGCAGACCGCAGCTCAGGAGTAGCTTGACCAAGGATGGTGACTGGAGCACCAAGCCAGAACACTCTGGAGTCTCAGATCCCTGACACGTTTCACTGTGGCTCTCTCCAGGGCAAGGGATCCCAAATGGAATTTGAAGAAAGGACATTGGAAAGGAAAGGGAGAGGCTCAGAAGGAGGGTGGGATGAGACGCAGCAGTCGCCATGACCACAGGGTGTCACGAGGCCAGCAAGCACAGTAGTAAGACGAGGAAGACCAGCGGACAGAAACAGGCGGCCTGGTTCACCACCGCAGTCAGCCACCTGCTGTAGTAGGCTGTGTCTGTATAAACTCCAGGATGTCCTTGGCGACCACAGCCGATGCCCCAGCTCACGACTCCCACTTGCACCCATTTGTCATCTAATTCACAGGACAAAGGGCCGCCAGAATCTCCCTGAAGAAAGAGAAAGAAACATATGCAAGAACAGAATTGATCCCCTTTGGGTTAGGCCAGTGGCACTGGAAGACGTAAGGAGACAGGCTCGTACAGGGTTTCCTCAGGCACCCCAAAGGCCCAGCCAGAGCCAGGTGCAGTGGTATACACTTAGAGTATCCGCCCTAAGGAGCATGAGGCAGAAGGATTTCGAGAGTTCAAGCCAACCTGGCTACATACCAAGACACTGTCTCAGAAGAGAGACAGAGAGAAACAGAGAGACAGAGAGGCATCCTTGCCAGGCCCAAGCTTCTATTAATACACAAATGCCAGAACTAGGTATATAAATATGGCCCCTGAGAAGTTAACAGGGCAATGATAATATCATCTGATGTTATTATAGCAATTTCTCAAGCCACAGTGGTGTTTATTACTGAATTCTACTTTTGAGGGGCTGAAGAGATAACCCCATGGTTAAGAACACTTGCTGCTTTTGCAGAGGACCCTGGGTTAGTTGAGAACACCCACACGGTAACCCACAATCACTTGTAACTCCAGTCCCAAGGGATCTTATGCCCTCTTCTGGCCTCTGCAGACATTGCATGCACATGGCACATATACACACACATGCAAGCAAAACACTCACACACATAAAATAAAAACAAATCTTTTTTTAAATCCCATTAACTATCACTTCTATGTAGTAGCTCCTAATTCCTTACATTTAACCTGAATTTCCTCTGAACACAGCACTCTGGAGGCAAAGGCAGGCAGATCTCTGTGAGTTCGAGGCCAGCCTGGTCTCCAAAGCAAGTTCCAGGAAAGGTGCAAAGCTACACAGAGAAATCCTGTCTCGAAAACAGAAGAAGGAGGAGGAGGAGGAGGAGGAGGAGGAGGAGGAGGAGGAGGAGGAGGAGGAGGAGAAGAAGAAGAAGAAGAAGAAGAAGAAGAAGAAGAAGAAGAAGAAGAAGAAGAAGAAGAAGAAGAAAAAGAAGAAGAAAAAGAAGAAGCTCTTAACCTACAACAAAATTCTTGGACATTATAGAGTCCATTCGTACGTATTCTTCCAAACCCGCTACAGAGATCCTATCAGTGAGAAACACATGGGCTTCCTCAGTGTCTCTTACCACCCCTAACCTAACATGAATTGATAATTTGACCTCAGACAATTTCCTCACTGAGTGGTTGCCCCAGACCCTGCTCAGAACTCGATGGCACTTCCTACACTCTGAAGACAGTCCTGGTATCATACATCCAAGGGAACCACTGAGCTAAAAGGAAAATCTGACCATGTTCGCCCAGCCCCACTTCTCACTCCTGCCTTGGCCACCCTAGAAACTTGGCCACATATGATACCCTATCCTACTGCTCCAGGTATTAGAAACACCAGGACCCCCAGCTCCTCCAGTGCTGGGGGCACACCTAGGGTTTCTTGTCCAATGAGCATGTTCTTCACCTCCAATGCCCAACCTTGTCTCACTGTGTAACCAAGACTCACCTCAAACTCACTATGCATCCCATCTGGCCTTGAACTATTGATCTTCCTACCTCAACCTTATGAGCGCTGAGATTACAGGCATATACCACACACTTGGCCAACATAAGAAGTACACTCAGACCTAAGCAAATTGTCCCCTGTCTCTAAAAAAGATTTCACAAGAGGACCTTGAGTTCATGTCTTTGGATTTCACCTTCCACAGTGGCATGGAAGATATGATGTTATGATGCAAGGTTGTGATGCAGGTTAACTCAACTATTACAGGTTGATGCTCCCTTTGTCATCTTAACTGCCACAGAGGATGTGGCAGTTTGAATGTAATTGGCTCCCGTAATCTCATAGGGTGTGACACTATTAGAAGGTGTGGCTTTGTTGGAGTGGGTATGTTCTTGTTGGAGGAAGTGTGTCACTGTGGGGGCAGGCTTTGAGGTTTCCTATGCTCAGGATACCGCCCAGTGTCTCAGTCAACTTCCTGTTACCTGCAAGCCAAGCTGTAGCCAGCACCACGTCTGCCTGCATGCCATGATGATAGTGGGCTGAACCTCTGAAACTGTAAGTGAGCCACCCCAATTGAATGTTCTCTTTATAAGAGTTGCCATGGTCATGGCGTCTCTTCACGGCAATAAAAGCCCTGACTAAGACATAGGGGAACTCAATGCAAAACATTATTAGACTACCCATTCCCAACTTCAACATGTAAACAAGAACCCTACCCAACAACCTACACAGCAAGGTTACATCCTTTAGAAGGGACCAGACCAAGCCAGGTAGTGGTGGCACACGCCTTTAATCCCAGCACTCGGGAGGCAGAGGCAGACGGATCTCTGTGAGTTTAAGGAAAGGCTCAAAGCTACACAGAAAAACCCTGTCTTGAAAAACCAAAAAAAAGGGCTCATACCAGCTGGACAAGGTGGTGTCTCCCTGTAATCTCAATGCTTGGGAGGTTGATGCAAGTAGATCTCAAGTTTAAGGCCATTCTCTGCTACATAGAAAGATCGGGCAAGGTTTGCTTCAGGAGCTGTGGGGAGCGTGGCTTTCCCCATGAATTTCTTGAGTCAGAGGTAGCAAATAACTCCAGCCTTGCCATCTGAGACTGAGGAAAGGGCTCATGAACTCACCTGGCAGGCATCCTTTCCTTTTTCTTTATAGCCACAGATCATCCCACTCTTGACTAGATCAAGAGAAGTTGATGTAACCTCCATCAGCATCTTATTACATTCCGAATAATGGATGATACTCTGGTCCACCTCCTGGAGAACTTCTGTTGGAATGTTTGGTGCTAATGAAGAAGATCAGCAGTGTATTAGTCTTCACAATGGAGAGCAAGCACTCTGGCACCCAGGAATGCCCCTGGACAAAGGCTGGGAAATGAAGAGTGTCCCTATTTGACACTGGGGAAACTGAGATGCAAAACTGTCACAGGGAGAGGACTGAGTAAGAGGCAAAACTGAGCAGGGCCTAACAGCACAGGTCAATAAGTCCATGGGAGGTCAAGGCAGAAGACTCTCAAGTGTAAGGCCTGCCTGATCTACAGAATGAGTTCAAGGCCACCTTGGGCAACTTAGCTAGACTCTGTCTCAAAACAAAAAGCAGAAAGGGCCGTGAAGACAGACAGTACCAGAGCCCTTCCTGGCACATTTAAAGGCCTGGGTCCAATTCCCAGCTCTTAAAAAAGGCAAAACTGGCCGGGCGGTGGTGGCACACGCCTTTAATCCCAGCACTCGGGAGGCAGAGCCAGGCAAATCTCTGTAAGTTCGAGGCCAGCCTGGACTACCAAGTGAGTTCCAGGAAAGGCACAAAGCTACACAGAGAAACCCTGTCTCAAAAAAAAAAAAAAAAAAAAAAAAAAAAAAAAAAAAAAAAAAGGCAAAACTAAGCCAGGAGAGGGATGATGTTTCTGAAAGGGAGGCAAAGCCTAAGAAATGAGAATCCATCGAGCATGTTACTGAATGTCAGTGGTAATAGTGACAAGACATCCTGCACATCTTTCTGTTATTTTTTGTTTGTTGATAAAACTGGCATCTTTATGTAAATCAGACTAGTCTCAAACTGTCCATACTTCTGCATGTAACACCATACCCAACCAACTTTCTTCACTCTCTAGAACATAACCACAGGCTCTCAGAGAGATAGAACCCTAAAGGTCACATGTGACTTCTCATGTATAAGAACCATACCAACAGAGGCCTTCTGACTCTCCTAATTCCTCTAGGCAGAAGGAACTCCCTAACTACCTAGATAGGCATTTCTGTTGAGAAACTAGCAAGTGACTCGTTATCTCATGAGCAAAAATTCACCCAAGGTGCTGGAGAGTGACAGATAGCTGAGCAATTAAGAGTTCTTTTTTTGTTGTTTTGTTGTTGTTTGTTTTGTTTTGTTTTGAGACGGAGTTTCTCTGTGTAGCCCTGGCTGTCCTGGAACTCACTCTGTAGACCAAACTGGCCTTGAACTCACAGAGATCTGCTTGCCTCTGCCTCCCAAATGCTGGGAGTAAAGGCGTGCGCCACCACTACCTGGCTAAGGGCACTTGTTCTTGTAGAGGACCAGGGTTCAGTTCCCTCAGCACCCACATGGAGGCTCACAACACCTATAACTCCAGTTCCAGAGGATCTGACACCCTCTTTTGACCTCTGTGGGCACCAGGCATTTGCTGCACAGACATACATACAGGCAAAACATTCACGCACTTAAAATAAATCTGAAAATCCACCCAGGAGAACTGCATTGCATCTAGCCTTTGTCCATAGGGAGTGCAATACCCACAATCACTCAGCACATGTCCCCACAAAACTGCAAAAGCAGATTGACATCGTTCTGGTTCCCAGGAGAGGTACAATTCTTTGGCTGTCATCAGATATTTGTGCTGATTGCCGAGAAGGACCTCAACACAAGACCGGGATCACCGAAGCTCACCAAACTGCCCACCAGCCTATGCCAAGTAGTCTGCCTTCCTTTTTTGTCCCGCCCATTATCCTTTGTGTCTCCTTCAGGAATAAGGCGTGCTTCCTCCTGAGCACCGGATCTTACCACCTGGGGCTGGTTTGCCCCATCCTGTCACCCAGCACTTGGTCCCAGCATTCACAAAAAAAGTCTCTGAAGGGATGCAGACGGGGTAAATATTAGAGGTGAAATTCACGGGGTGTTGGAGCTTGAGAAGAGCGATGTCATTTTTAACGACAATAGCTGATGAGAACTGGGGGTGGACAATGATGCGCTGGATAGGAATCACCAGACTTGTGTTTTGGCGGTGGACACTCAGATCGCCCATCTTGACACTGTACTGGCTTCGGCTGTGGGAAAGAAGACATGCCGCCTCAGTAGCCATGACCCTACAAAGCTCCCTTGTACCCTCTCCACTCGTTTTCTGTTTCTCAACCTGGCCCCAAGCTCTTTGCCAGAAACGTTCTGTCTCTACCACCAAAACGCCTCATTGGTCCCACAGTTGTTTCTCCTGCGCCCTGCCCTAAGTCTTTCTGGTAACAAGATGATCGTAGCATGACACCCTTTTTGTGTGTCTTGGTTTGGGGATGTTGACGGTTTGTCAGAGAGGTAGACTGGACAGCAGGGTCCCTCCAGAACACTCACCTCTCCGCTTCTCGCTCCTCACCTGAAAATACAGTGGGCAGCGGTCAGCACCCACTCGGCGCTGATGAGGGAAGCTCCGCAGATGTGCATGTGTCGGACCCTGAGGCTCACCTGCCAGGGCCACTTTCCCTCTTCTGCGTCCATTCCTCCCATGATCTTCGTCAGGCGTTGGCCGCACCCTGAATGAGGACAATTTGGGAAGAACTCAGAAGAATTAAGTGTTCAGGGGCTGGAGAGATGGCTCAGAGGTTAAGAGCACTGGTTGTTCTTCCAGAGGTCCTGAGTTCAATTCCCAGCAACCACATGGTGGCTCATGATCATCCGTAATGAGATCTGGTGCCCTCTTTTGGGCTGCCGGCAGAACACTGTATACATAATAAATAAATAAATCTTTGGGAGAAAAAATAAAAAGAATTAAGTGTTCACGCCAGCACATCCACAGAAAGCACCAACAGGACCCAATGACAGCCAAGAAGGAGGCTATGCATGTCCTGCTCAACATCAGGGGCACTTCATACCCTCAGTGCTCCAGTGTCACCCCACCCCCACGGCAGTCACATTCTCCTCAGGAGCCACAGGCAAGGCAACCAGACTCCTTCCTACTCAACAGTGGCCTGGCCCGTGTCCCTCGGAGTCAGCCTGTCACTAGCTCCCACTCTGAGCCTTGACACAGTCCCCACCCCCCGCTCCTCACAGACACCCCTTCACAAGTTACCTAAGGCAAACGGCTTGAAAGCAGAGGTTTGGCCCTGACGGGCCGCCTTGGTCACCAGCACCTGCGTGGGTGGCGGTGGGTTCACCCTTGGGGTCTCACTGTGCCCTGCGGAGAAATCGGAAGTAGAGGACACAGTGGCAGCCTCCCAAGCCTCGCAGAGCTCCGACTGAAGCAGCAAGAGGCAGGTTATGAGGCCCAGGGAGGCCCCTCCGGACGCCATGCCACCACGTAGGCCACCGCCCCTCTCCCGAAGTGGCACCCGCTCCCCAGGCTCGCGTGGCCGCCCTCGGTTCTGTCGGAGAAACGGGCTCCTCGAAGGGAGGTGCCAGCGCGTCAGGGGCGTCCAGGGAGGGTCATGGCTTCCCGGGTGGGAAATGTGTCCTACACTCAGATCTTCACGCCACGCTGTGCACACCCAGAGTCCTGCCTGGGACGGAGGGGACAAACGTCTTTGATGGAGACCTCCCACTTCAGGACCCGCACTTCCTGCAGAGCCTGGTGTGGAACTGGTAAGGACCGGACTCTGGGAATAAGGGGGAGCCCTCCGTCTCCAAAAAGACACCTCAAAGCGAGATTCATTCACCATACCTAGACGTATAGGCTATTCTCAGTCATAGGACAAGATGAAACAAAATTAGCAATGTCCAGGTCTGGAGAGATGGCTCAATGCTTAAGAGCACTCGATGCTCTTGCTGGGGACCGGAATTCAATTACCAGCACCCACGTGACGACTCACACCATTCCTAACTCCTGTTCCAGAGGATCCAGCGCCCTCTTCTGGCCTCCGTGGGCTCCAGGCATGCACATACATACATACATACAGGCAAAACATTCAGACACATAAAATAATAAAATAAAATAATAAAATAAAATAAAACAAATAAAAAATTTTAAATTAGCCATCACCAAAGATACCAGCCAGTCAATCCTTTCTTACTACTCTATGTCCCTGATGTCTTCTGTGCTAACTCATGTTTTTCTCTTTGTTGCCCAGATGCTCACTAGGTCTCTCCTTCTGTGAGCATCATCACCCCTGCAGAAGAGGGGGAATGGAGGGACTATCTGTGCTTCTCACGTTTCTCCAATGGAAGGAGGAGAGCCATTGGATTTTTCAAGGCTGCTGGTACTCAACTTCCCTCATCAAGTTATTTTTCAATGTCTTGGGAAAGGGGCACGTTCTTAAGATATTCTTTTGGTCACAGGAGGAGTGGGCAAGCAGGTCATACATCATGAATATATGCCAATAATTGCACCCCCACCCACCAAAAAAACCTCTGCATTCAATTTTTTCCTCTTTGAGACAGGGTCTTATGTATGCAGAGAAGCCTCTTTGCTGTGGAATAATCCTTCTCTACACTGTGAAGATGTGTTGTTCTCATTGTTGATAAAAAGCTGATTGGCTGATAGCTAGGCAGGATTTTGGGGGCAGAGAGAACACTGGGAAGGAGGGTGTAGTCGGAGGGGATGCCATGAGACACAGAGCAAGCGAGATAGGAAATACATACAAGAGGTAAATGAGCCTTAGGGTGTAGGCAGATGTTTCTTCAGTCCCGCCTGGCCCCACGGTCCAGACAGATCTCTCCCACCTCGGTTTTACAGCTGCTTATAAAATAATCACACAGAGGCTTAATATTCGTTACAAACTGTATGGCCAATGGCTTCAGCTTCTTGCTAGCTAGCTCTTTCATCTTAAATTAACCCATTTCTATAAATCTATATGTTGCTACATGGCCATGGCATTACCAGTCTGCTGAAATTTTGTTGATCCTTCAGCAGTGGGCTTGAGTCTCTCTTGACTCGACCCTTCTCTCTGTTTCTCTGCTTGGATTTCCTGTCTGGATGTAAGCTTTCTTGCCATAGGCCAAAACAGCTTTATTATCCAGTGGGAACCACACATATTCACAGCATACAGAAAGACATCCCACAGCATAGGGGCAGCACATAGATTAATAGAAATGGATTGACTTAAGCTATAAGAGCTAGCTAAAAACAAGCCTAAGCTATCTGCCAGTCATTTGTATTAATATTAAGTCTCTGTGTGGTTATTTGGGGAGCAGCTGGCAGGACAGAGCTGAGCAGCAGTCTAGACAGAAAACTCTGTCTACATCTCTTGACTTTCTATATTACCAAAAATGACCTAGACCTTCACATCCTCCTGCCTCCACCTCCCAAGTACAGAGACTACAGGCATGTACTACCCCACGAAGTTTATGCAGGGAGACAAAAACAAACACAGGGCTTCATACATGTGAGACAAGCACTCTTACCAACTGATCTACAACGCCAGCCCAGTAAGGAACTTCTGACATTTTGTGTTTGGTGCCCAAGTGTGGGCTACTGTTCAGCTTAGGTTTAAAACAACTAGGAGAGCATGAACCCACAAACCGAGTCTCTGGTAGGCATACTCCTAATTTGGGCTCAAGCATAGCTAACCAATCGTGCTTAAAACCCTCGCAAACTCTCTTTGTAAGGAAGCTTTTCCCTCCTGCCTTATACTTTGCACCTGTCCTGCAGCATGCTGGGAGCTGACGTAGTCACTGGGTCCAGTGACAGTGAGGACTAAAGTGATACAGGTACAGAACTGTTGTTCTTCATAACACACCTTCTTCAAGTAAAGAAGTCAGTGAGGCTGACTGCTTCCGTCAGCACGGGGCGGGGGTGGGGGGGGGGTGTTTCAGTGTGGCTAAGTGGCCAGATGTGCCCCATTTAAATTGTCCTCACTTTTCCCCCACCAAGGCCTTGACTTTCATGTAAGAATTCTCATAAAGCTGTTAATCTGTGTTGAAACTGAAGCAGCCAAGATTAAACACTGTATCTTATTTCAGGTACATCCATGGCACAGTTGTAAGAAACGTGAAAATACCTCAGAACCTTTTAATCATAAGGTTAAAAATCACAGAACCTCTTAATCCAAGAGGTTAAGATCAGAGATTCCCGGTCAGTCAAATAGCTTGGAGGGTGGAGGTACTTGATGTGCAAATCCTATCACCTGTAATCCCAGGACCCACACTAGAAGAAGGCACACACTCCAAAGAGCTTTCCTATGAATTCCACACATACTCCTGTACGTACACGCACGCACGCACGCACGCACATGTATGTGTACATACTGAGGTTTGAACCTAATGCCTCATGTGTGCTGGGCCAGTGCCCACCTCTGCTGAGCTCTCTATATATACCCTGTATCTCTGGCCCAGTGCATTGTCTTAATATATAAAAGACAGAGTGTGACCTACTGCAAGACTTCAGAACTTCTAGGAGCTGCAGGTCCAAAGTAAATCTGCACCTTTTCCTAGGCCTTTCTTCATAAATTGCCATCAAGTGTTTATGAGAAAGATTAGAGGCAGGCAAAGGCCCAAAGAAAGCCTTGCTTACAATGTGGTTTAGGGGAGGCGAGCAGAAGCCAAACACTGAGCATAGGAATGCAATCAGTCTGAGCCTTCTGCCGCCTTTCTCCTGCCCTGCCCTGAAGACAGCCGTGTGCTAAGAGGAAGGAGGGTCAAAAACTGACTCTGGGGGCATGGGTCAACGGATATGGTAGTTGATAACCGTATCTAACACAAGACAACCTATGCTAGGAGGAGACCCCATCCTGATGTGTCCCAAACATGTCCCCGCTTAAAGGGGGTGGCTCTTAGAAGCACACACACACACACACACACACACACACACACACACACACACACACCCTAGCAAGTGTCCAGGAACAGTAATAGCAATCTGCTGCTGGCAGAGAGGCTTACAAAAATGGTTGTAGAGAAACAATCCCTCAGAGGCACAGGCACAAAGAGAAAGCCAGTCACTGAAAAGGAAGCAGACACACACACACAAACCTCAAAGCTCTTCACCCACCAATATAATAATAATAATAATAATAATAATAATAATAATAATAATAATAATATTAGAAGAATTTGAAACCTGTACTTAGGAGAGTAACCATGGCAACCACAGTCTCACTTGATCTTCTCAATGCTTTCCACTACAGAAAAGGCGTTTGAAACCTGTACTTAGGAGAGTAACCATGGCAACCACAGTCTCACTTGATCTTCTCAATGCTTTCCACTACAGAAAAGGCGTACTCAACGCTGGGAGTGCAGTTCAGAGGTGAAGCACTGGCCTCCCTGGCACCATGGGGGGGGGGGAGGGAGGGGGGGAGGGAAGAGCTAACTGACTGGAGGTGCCTAGTGTTCATCACACACGTACAAAAACAAAACAAAAAGGAGCCAAAACAACGAGTAAAGAACTATATCTCAAGCACAGTAGCACACACCTTTAATCCCAGCACTCGGGAGGCAGAGGCAGGAGGATCTCTGTGAGTTCAAGGCCAGCCTGGTCTACATATTGAGTTCCAGGACAACCAGAGCTACACAGTGAGACCTGTCTCGAAAACAAAAGAAATAATAACAAAAAGTATTTTATTTCTTTTAAAAATGTTTTCGTTAGTGTAGAGGAGAATTGATTTCATTTACTCTGATGTTTTCACGCATGTGTAGCATTGTGCTTTCTCTTATTACCACACTGCCCTCCTCCATCCCTCCACCCACCTTCTTGCTGATCTCCTTCCAACCCCCTCATCCAACAGCCACTCTTGTTTTCCTGTCCTCTGTGTAAAATTTATTTTACCAGATTCGGCCTAAAAGAGAAAACATGGTCATTTGTCTTTCTTCCCTCCATTACCCTCTTTTTTTTTTTTTAAGTTGTTGTTTGGTTTGTTGTTGTTTTTGTTTGCTTGTTTGTTTGCTTTCTTTTTGAGACAGGGTCTCTCTATGTAACCTTGGCTGTCCTGGAACTCACTCTGTAGACCAGGCTGGCCTCAAACTCATAGAGATCTTCCTGCCTCTGTCTCCCAAAAGCTGGTATTAAAGACAAGACCATCATGGCCAGCAGAATGTCATCTTGACATCAGAGTCACTGGTAGAGAGCATTCTACTCCACAATCCACTCACACCACATTTCTCTGTCTGTGAGATGTTCCCATCACTGCACCACACTCGTGTAAGTTACAGTGCCCTGACCCTGGATACTCAGAGCCTAGGCCCAGGGGAATCACCCTGGCACGTGAGCCCATGGGGCCTCCTATACCCAATGAAACACAGTGGGTCTGTGCCCCTGGTGGACCCACCATGCACCCGCTGAACATGTGAAGAAGCCCTGCATCTCGCTCCTCTGAAGGCTGTACTACCACCATCACACACTCCTACAGTCTAAACTGTGGCACCTTTGGGCGTCAGCAGAAGAGAGCAGAGCTACGGCACCGCTCAAAGCCAGGAGGATGATATCTCAGGATCCATCCGCAGGCGAAAGGTTTCCCTACGAAAGTTGATAGAGAAACCAGAAGAGCCAGTTGCTCCACTAAACTCACAATATCAGTGCAGAGACACAGAATGAGACGTCAAGTCAGCATGTCACCAAAGGACCACCAAAGTCCCCAATAACTAACCCCAGCAAAAAGGAAATTTATGAATTACCTCAAAAGGAATTTAAAATAATCATCTTCAAGAAATTCAGCAAAGTGTAGAAAATACAAACAGATAACTCAATGTAATCAGGAGAACAATTTATTTTATCAGAGTGAGTTAAGAGACAGATATCGGCTCAGAGGTTAAGAGCACTGCTTGCTCTTCCAAAGGTCCTGAGTTCAATTCCCAGCAACCACATGGTGGCTCACAACCATCTGTAATGAGATCTGGTGCCCTCTTCTGGCCTGTGGGGATACGTACAGACAGAACAATGTATACATAATAAATAAATAAATCGGAAAAAAAAAAAAAAGGGAGACAGATATCATGAAAATGAACCAAGGAAAAATACTGAAACTGAAGAATTCAATGAATTAAATAACCACAGACACACAGAGAGATCCAAGAATCTCAGCCATAGATAGGGGCAAGCAGAAGAAAGAATTTCTGAATGTGAAGAAAGGTCCTGCGACATCATCCAGAGGGAGTCTTGGTATGGCGCACATACCTGCAATCCCAGCACTCGGGGAAGCCGGAGGAAGACGGCCAGCCTGGGCTACAGTAATGAGTGCCAGGCCAGCCTGGGCCAGACAGTATGACCTATCTCAAGAAAAAGAGGTGGGAGGGGCTGAGGAAACGGCTTCGTTAGTAAAGTGTTTGAAAAGCCAGAGTTCCATCAACAGAACCCATCTCAAAGGAAAATGAACACGGCAGCACACATTGTATTCCCAGCACTGGGGAGACAGACACATCCCTGGGACTCACTGGCCAATGACTCTAAATGGTGAGTTCCAGGCCAATAAGGGATCCTATCTCAACAAACTGAGTGGATAGCCCCTGATGAATGACACCAAGGTGGACCTCCAGCTTCTGGAGGTCATGTGCAAGGACACACACACTGAACTGTCCCAAACAACCGGGCAGATTATGCACATTATGGGAGTTAAGAGGATGAAGAAAGAAAGAAATCCCGAACTAGACAAACACAAAGAGACTTAAATAGACAGTGACTGTCAGGGTAGTGACAGGAAAGGTGGGTGGGTGGGGACAGTGAGAATCGGGGAGTGATTACTAACGGTCCTAGAGTTTCTCTCTTGGGTGCTGAAACTGTTCTAAAATGTGCTGTGGTGATAGTTGCTCAACTCTGGGAACATACAAAAGCCATTGGAATGCACACTTGAAATGAGTGAGTTGTGTGATATGTGAATTATATCCCAATAAAGATATTTAAGAAAACAGAAAATACCCAGCATTGAAACCACAACTGTGAAAGCAGAACAAACAGCTTTCAGACAAGTGGAAGGAAGCCAGTTAGAAAAGGCGAGCCAAAACCTAAGCAAATACGAGGGAAGGCAGAGGAACTGAAGCACCAAAACTACAGAAAACAATTAGAAAAACAGCACAGAAGGACAGAGAACAGCCAGTGTAGACGGAAGCAAAATCCTGAGCCTGGAGTAGTGGCTCCCAACTGTATTTCCAGCACTTGGGAGGATGAGAGAGGAGGATCAAGAGTTCAAGACCAGCCTCAGCTACATAGCAGGTTCAAGGCCAGCCTGTACTACATGAAACCCTGTCAGAGAGAGAGAGAGACAGAGAGAGAGAGAGAGAGAGAGAGAGAGAGAGAGAGAGAGAGAGAGAGAGAGAGAGAGCGCTAAGAAGAAATAAAAATTGTAAAACAGCAGGGAAAATCCCATAAGCCCTGCTAGGAATAGGGCCACATTCATCAAATACTAGAAGGTTTGAAGAGCATGGTGGTGCACACACCTTTAATCCCAGCACTCAGGAGGCAGAGGCAGGGGAATCTCTGTGAATTAGAATCCAGCCTGGTCTACACAGTGCATTTCAAGAAAGCCGGGGCTATATAGAGTGACCCTGTCTTTAAACAATGAAATAATGATAATAACTAGAAGTTTCAAAGGTGAGATAGTAAAAACACAAAATAAACAGAAAAAGGAAGTTTCAGGACTAAGAAATGAAAGACCCAAGCATCTTGTATGCGGCTGTGTTTGGGTGTGGGTATGCACACAATCTCGAGTGCCATCCCTTCCTAAAGATCCCCAATTAGACTACACTGACTGGCCACCAAGTACCTGGGATGCTCTTGACTCCCCCTCCCCAGTGTTAAGATGACCAGCTTGTCACCATGACTACCTGTTTTTCACACAGGTTCTTGTGGTCAAACTTATGGCCTCACTCTCTCCCCAGCCCCCAAACATCCTTACTGAAGTAAAAAAGAACTGCAAAGAATGGACTATGGTCTTCTTTAATTCCTTTTTAAAAAAAAAAAAAAGATCTTTAGGGGGCTAGAGAGATGGCCCAGAGGTTGGGAGCACTGGCTGCTCTTCCAGAGGTCCTGAGCTTGGTTCCCAGCAACCACATGGTGGCTCACAACCATCTGTAATGGGATCTGGTGCCCTCTTCAGGCATGCAGGGATATGTGCAGGCAGAACACTGTATAAAATAAATATATAAATCTTTTAAAAAATCTTTAAAGTTTCATTTTATGTGTATATGTGTTTTGCTTACATATATGTCTGTCCACTGTGTGTGTCTGGTGTCAGTGGAGGCCAGAAGAGGTCATCAGATACCTTGGAACTCAAGCTTTGAATAGTTGTGCGCCACTATGTGGGTGCTTGGGACTTTAAAAGCAGCAAGTGGCTGGGCGGTGGTGGCCCACTCCTTTAATCCCAGCACTCAGGAGGCAGAGGCAGGCGGATCTCTGTGAGTTCAAGGCCAGCTTGGTCTACAGAGTGAGTTAAAAAAAAAAAAAAAAAAAAAAAGCAGCAAGTGCTCTCAACCTCTGAGCCATCTCTCCAGCCCCTGGACTATTTTTCTTTTTCTTCTTTTCTTTCTTTCTTTTTTTTTTTTTTTTTTTGGTTTTTCAAGACAGGGTTTCTCTGTGTAGCTTTGCGCCTGTCCTGAAACTCACTCTGCAGCCCAGGCTGGCCTCAAACTCACAGAGATCCGCCTGCCTCTGCCTCCCAGGTGCTGGGATTAAAGGCATGTGCCACCTCCTGGCTCCCTGGACTATTCTTAACATAAATTTTCCTACTTAAAAAGATTTTTATCATCACAGAATACATTATTGAAAGGAAAAATGAAGACTGAATTAATTTGGATATCATTAATAAACACACAGGACTATCAAGAGTAACTCAGCCAAGGGTAACTGGGGTCTCTAAAACACAGACTTTAATAAATATAAGAGAAAACATGTTTTTAAAATACTTAGAGAATTCCTCAGTGTGGCTGGAGAGATAACTCTGCACTTCAAAACAGTTACTGCTCTCCAAGAGGAATCGGGTTCGGTTACCAGTACTCATTCGGTGGCTCACAACTGTGAGAATCTGATGCTCTTTTCTAGCCTTCAAGGGCACTGCATGCCTGTGGTGCACATATATGAATGTACTAATACACATAACGTAAAGCAAACAAACCTAAAAAATTCATACACAATATAGAAAGTTGTGGTGTTTGTTTTTGTTTTGTTTGTTTTGGTTTTGGTATGGGGTGTTTTTGTTTTTGTTTTTGTTTTTTTTTTTTTTATTTTGGTTTTTCATGATAGGGTTTCTCTGTGTAGCCCAGCTGTCCTGGAACTCACTCTGTAGACCAGGCTGGCCTCAAACTCACAGAGGTCCACCTGCCTCTGCCTCCCTAGTGCTGGGATTAAAGGCGTGTGCCGCCACCGCCCGGCTATGATTTTTAATTGCATATAGGGGCTGAAGAGCTAGCTCAATGGCAGAGGCACCTGCTGCCCAGGCTGAGGACCTGAGTTCAGTCCCTGGGACTCACGTGGTGGAAGGCGAGAACAAATTCCTACGGGTTGTGTTCTGACCTTCACACGGAGGCACATTCACACCAGTCCCTGCCACCTACACAGGAAATAAAGAAGTGTAAGAAAGAGAAACTTTAAAAACTTGCCTGTGGAAAGATCACACCATGCTCACTGTGCAATCGGATCTGTTGAGGATCAGCATCATCCCGGAGCCCTTCCAGCCTTCTTTCAGGTATTGTCCACTGAGGAAGTAGTTTCTAAACTAGGCAGCCCAAATGCCTCCTGGGTTGTTTTCTTCCACCACACCAGAGGTTCTCTCTTTGTTTGTTTTGTTTTGTTTTAATCATGCATTCATTGTTTGAAACATTTATCCACATTATGGTTTCCAAAAAAAAAAAAATGTTTTTTGCTTCTTCAGCTGCGATGGCAGAAGACATGATTTATTGTTCACACATTAGATTTGGCTGCAACTGAGAACAGAGCTAATCCAGAATGCCGCAGGTCCAGGGCACGGGACCAACAGGAACTGTTTTAGTTATGAGCAAGGCAGGGCTCTCAGAGGTGGTCTTGGTGACTGGAGGTGATGGAAGACGGTCTCAGCAGAACGTGTAGTCCAGAAGTCAGTGGGCACCCGGCCTCCATCGGTGCACAGGCTAGCTTCTTCAGGCCTTTGGCTCTTCAGCCTGCACATCCCCTCCTTCCTCCAGCTCACACACATGTAGTACAGAGTTTTCTACTGGGAAAGAGAGAAATATTACAGTTAGTCTTCTGTGGTTATCTAAAAATAATAATTTAGATTTCATAATCTTTGTTGGGAGGTGGAGGCAGAAGGATCTGGAATTCAAGGCCAGCCTTAGTTACATAAAAGCTCTAGGCCAGCCTGGGCTACATGAGATCCTGTCTCAAAAAAAAAAAAATCATAAATTTTAGAAGTACATGGAATTAAATGAACAAAAGTCTGTTAGCAGGAATAATGTGAACATTCTTGACCTCAGGGCTTTAGTCAATATTGCCTTAAGTTGAACGAACATGCAGTTAAAATATCAATAACTGAGTATTCTTTTTACACTCGCTCACTTTTTCCAACCTCAGAGGGAACTTGTTTTTTTTCTTTTTTTGGTTGTCCCAAATGAAAGGTTGGAGGCGGCTGTGTGGTGCATGCCTGTAATCCCAGCCCTCAGGAGGCTGGTGTAGGAGGATTGCCGGGCTGCTGTTTTTGTCAATATTGTCTTAAGTTGAAAAATGCAGTTAAAATATCAATAACAGTATTTTATACTCTTTCCCTTTTTCCAACCTCAGAAGGAACTTGGTTTTTCCCTCTTTCTTTCATTCATTTTGGTTATTTCAAATAGACGATTGAAGAAGGCATTGGTAGCACATACCTGTAATCCCTTAACTGGGGAGTTTGAAATAGGAGTTCACAGTCAACCTGAGCTCCATAATAAATACTAAGTCAGCCAGGTCTGCATCACAAAAGATTCTGTCTCCAAAATAAACAAACGGACAGGCAAAAACAGTAACAAAATGATGTAGCTGAAGGGGTTTGCTATTGTGTGTTCGTCTTCGTGTTTTAGACTGAGTCTCACTAAGTAGCCTAGGCTGGCCTGGAACTTGAGATCCTCCTGCCTCAGCCTCCTGAGTGCTAGGGTTACAGGATTACACCAAGTTTTAGAGGGAACTTTAATATATATATATATATATATATATATATATATATATACATATATATAATATTATATATATTTATATATCTTATGACTGGCTTTAAAGATAACCATTTAAAACTAACATCTCTTGTAGAGGGAAAAAGCCACTGGACAGTTTATATGCCACATGTTTTAAAAAGAAAGAACAGTGTCAGAAAGGATGTGAAGAAAGGGGAATGTAAAATGTCAGCAACTGTGGAAGTCAGTAAGTTAAACACAGTATTATATTACTCTGTGATCCAGTAGTCTCAGTTTCAGGGAGATACCTCCAAAGAACTGAAATTGTGCATGGTGATCCCAGTTACTCAGGAAGCTGAGGCAGGGGAGGGGCATCTCAAGGGGCAAGCCAGCCTGGGTTACTGTGGTGGTTTGAACAAGAATGACCCCAACAGACTAGCATGTTTTAATACTTGGCCTGCTGTTGGTGGAGCTGTTTGGGAAGGATTAGGAGGTGTGGCCTCGTTGGGGAGGGTGCCATTCCCAGTACACCTCCTGCTTGTGAGATATGCGCTCTCGGCTACTGCTCCTGCCTCTATGCTTCTCCTCTGTCATCACGGACTCCAACCCTCTGGAACTGTGTAAACCCAATTAAACAATTTATTTTATAAGTTGCCTTGGTCATGTTTCATCACAATAATAGAAAAGTAACTGAGAGCCGGGCAGTGGTGGCGCACGCCTTTAATCCCAGCACTCGGGAGGCAGAGGCAGGCGGATCTCTGTGAGTTCAAGGCCAGCCTGGGCTACCAAGTGAGTTCCAGGAAAGGCGCAAAGCTACACAGAGAAACCCTGTCTCGAAAAACCAAAAAAAAAAAAAAGAAGAAGAAAGAAAAAAGAAAAAAGAAAAAGAAAAGTAACTGAGAGCCACATAGTGAGACCTGGCTTTGGAATAGAAACTAAAAAGAGCTTCAGTATAAATCAGTGGTAAAGAGTTTGCAGACAGCCTTGAACACACACACACACACACACACACACACACACACACACACACACGGGACTCAAATGCACACTTGTATTTTGTGTTTTTATCCTCCACCTGGGAATATATTGTCTTACATTGTAAAAGAAACTTTGCAGGGAGGAGACAGCGTGGGTCATCTGGGTGAGCCCCAACAGGGTGGAGAATCATTACTGCCTGTAGACAGAGGGAGACGTGACCTCTGAAGGCTGCTCAGGAGCTACAATACTGCAAGCTTTGAAGACAGAAAGTGGGGCTCCACGAGCCAGAAGTGCAGAGGACCTTTACATGCTGGAAAAGGCCAGGGAACATCTCCCCTGAGACCTCTGGAAGGAGCAGACCCTCGCAATGCCTGGGTTTGACAGACTCTGGCTACAGAACTGTAGAATCCCCATGTCGTCTCAGTTCACTGACTTTGTGCTCATTTGTTGGAGCTGCAAGAGAAGACTAACAAATACCTGGGGGTGGTGACTTCGGGCCCCCAGAGTGCTGGGACTGCAGTTTATTTGTGGCCACTGTGTCCCCACCCCCGTATGGAGGCCTGGTCTCTCCTCGCCTGGTTCCAGGGAAGCCGGCAGGGCTTCCTAATGCAGACCATTATTCTCATGCTGACTCTGCAAAGAAAAACTATCAGGAAAAGGAAGATTCAGAAAAGGATGAAGAGAAAGAGGAAAGAGAGAGGAGAAGAAAGGGCCAGGAAAGAAGGAAGGGAGAGGAGAGGAAGGTCAAGAGAGAGAAGTCAGGAGGTGGTGAGCAGGGAGTGCGGAGAGGGAAGGAAAGGAATTAGATAGAGCTGGAGAGGTGGCTCAGTGGTTTAAGAGCACTGGCTGTACTTCCAGGGTCCTGAGTTCAATTCCAGCAACCACACCCCACCATCACCTGTAACTCCAGCTCCAGGGGATTCATCATCCTCTTCTGGCCTCTGTGGACACTGTACTCACACAGACACACACACACAAACACATAATTAAAAATAAAATAAATCAGCTGGGCAGCGGTGGTGGCACATGCCTTTAATCCCAGCACTCAGGAGGCAGAGTCAAGTGGATCTCTGTGAGTTCAAGGCCAGCCTGGTCTACAGAGTGAGATCCAGGACAGGCACCAAAACTACATAGAGAAACCCTGTCTTGAAAAACCAATAAATAAATAAATCACTTTTAAAAGAAGTTATATATAGGCAGGACACAAAACATACAATTTGAGGAAGCTACGATCTTCTAAAACAAATGCAAGGGAACTGAGCAAAAAAATAATAATAAAACTCTTTAAAAAATTAAATCAAGAAGGCTGGGGAAAGAAATCAGCATGCAGACAAAATGCAAACAGAGGCAATAACAAATTAGGAAAGCTATTCCATTAATAGAGCCACATTCTCTTCCAAGAGCCAAGACTCTGTCCTGTGACTGGGTTCCCCTGTTCTGACCCCCTCCCCGTCACAGGGCTCTGGCCTCACTCACTCCTGACTCTGAGCCTTTGCGCTGACCTTTTGACCCCAGATATCCATGCAATTCATTTTCTCTTCTCCTGGCCATAATCTGCAAACTTTTTCTGTAAACGGCCAGATAGTATTTTAGACTTTGTGGGCAAAGGAAGAAAATTAAGACTAAAATGTAGGCTTTTGCATACACCAGGGGGGAAAAAACCCTAATTTCTCCAAAACATTTTTCTGATTAAATTCAAAATATAATAAGATCTGAGCTTTTGTGTTGTGTTGTTTTGTTTGGCCTACAGAGGTCTGCTAAGAAAAAGAATGGAATTTTTTTTAAGAGGATAACATCAAAGTGTTCCCTACCATTAAATTAATTACAAATGTTCCGTAAAAATCATTTCAGCTAAGTGGCAGTGGGGCCAGGTCTGAGGCTGCCTCTTCAGTGAGGCCTTCCATGGGCACCCTCAGAAACTGTGGTCCCGCCGGGCGGTGGTGGCGCACGCCTTTAATTCCAGCACTAGGAGGCAGAGGCAGGCGTCTCTCTGTGAGTTCGAGGCCAGCCTGGTCTACAGAGTGAGTTCCAGGAAAGGTGCAAAGCTACACAGAGAAACCCTGTCTGGAAAAAACAAAACAAACAAACAAACAAAAAAACAGTGCTCCCTTGAGCCTTGAGGAGATCAGTGGCTTATCCCAGCCCTAGGGAGGCTGAAGCTGGTGGATCTTAAGTTACAGGCTTTTTTTTTTTTTTTTTTTTTTTTATGTATACAGTATTCTGCCTACATGCCGCTGAGCCATCTCTCCAGCCCCAGGAGACCCTGTCTTTAAGTAAATAACCAGGTTTGGTGGCGCGGGCCTGACATTGCTCAGAAGCCAGAGGCAGAAGGATTATGGTGAGTTCAGAGCCCAGATTGATCTACATAGCAAGACTGCATCCCCACCCTCAAAGAAGACCCCAGCGCACGTGGTGGCCCATGCCTTTAATCCCAGCACTAGGGTGGCAGAAGCAGGTGCATCTCTGGGTTCAAGGTTAACCTGGGCTACAGAGTGAGTTCCAGGTCAGGCAGGGCTACACAGAGAAACCCAGTCTTGGAAAAAAAAATCCACCCTCCCCCACCCCCACCCCCCCCAAAAAACGAAGAAAACTATAACTATGCCCCATCCTTCCCTTCCCAATTGCCCTACCAACTCTCGTTTTCTGTGTGGTCCTTCACACGATCTGACATATGTAATTTGTGTATGTGCATGTAGTGCCCTCAGAGGCCACAAGACGGCTCAGATCTTCTGGAGTCGGCAGTTACAGGAAGTTGTGAGCCACCCAACTTGGGTTCTGGGAACCGAACTCAGGTCCTCTGGGAAAGCAGCAGCCCCCTCCCCAGAACTACTATAAACTCTTAAACTCCTGTGTGTATTAGCTGTCCTTCTGGCCCGTAAGTTCCCCCTCACCTAACTTCATGAAACAAACGGTTTTGTCTCTTCTGCCTTCGCTCGTTTCCACAGTCCCAACACCCGCTGCCTTCCACACCCTGTCTCTCTGCTTTCTCTGGCCCCAGAGCTCCATTCCTCACCTCACTGGGCCGTGTGTCCCCTCCTGACTCGGACACTTTGTCCACCATCACAGACGAGGTGTCTGGCCTAAGGTCCTTTATTTCCCGGTGTATCCAGTCCCCCTGAATATCTAGTACACTTCCGTCCTGATGGGGTTCCCCTACCCCTTCACCGAAACTAACAATTCTTCATACCCCCTGCTCTCCATGTCCTGTCTAACTGCCCTTCCTCCAGATAGTCTGTCTCTCCCTAGCCTTTGGGGTCCCACAGTCCCCTGTGATGATCCATTCTTCCCTGCTTAAGCACTTGGCCAGCTGGGGCACCCTGTTGCCATTACTTGCTAGGCAGATGACAACCCCCAACCCTGCCCTTGCTCACGTGCCTGTCTCTGGGCCCCTTTTGGTGCCTGCTAGAACGTTCCTGAGGTCCATCTCCGCTTTCCACGTTGGACCCTCTAATACCCACATGTCCCATCCTGCAGCAGAGGGAACAACTGGCGAGAATCACCAGGATCACAGAGAAGGCGGGATTTGAACGCCGATCCCCAGCAGGGGCTCCTGGCCCGGGGTGCACACAGTAGACACACAAACCGGCAGATTTTTGGCCAGCGGGCAGCAGGGCCCATGTGAGTAGCCAGAGCTCCGCCTCCCGGCCAATGTCTCTGCAAAACCAGGCGTCAGGGGCTCACCCGGGAGCCGGCTCCCGCCCCCTGGCATGCCGCCAGCCGTCATCCCCATGAGGTCAGCCAGGGCCGGCGATTTCGGGGAAATACCAGCTGCTTATTAAAAACAGGCGGTGGTCAGGCCCCCGCTGCTTTCCCAGTAGAAACCCGGGTGTTTGTGCCAAGAGGAGCAAAAGCGGGCAGGGCAGGGCAGGGCAGGGCCGGGACCGCCAGGCGCGGGGAGAGCTTCAGGACCCGATCGGACGGCCAGGGAACACGAGGGTCGGTCACCCGCAACCGGAGGCTCCACCGGGCAGCGAGGGGTCGTGACTCGCTCCGGTGGGACTCAGGCAGCCGACAGACCGAACGGAGAAGCGGAGATGCCACCGGGCCCTCCGGCGGAGTTGCGCGGCCAGGGCCCGCCAGGCGCACGAGGCCCTGCAGGGGGCGCCAGAGGCCCGCGCTCGCCCCATCTGGAGCTGGTTAGGGCTGCGCTGCTTGGCGGGCGGCGGCGTGAGCTCATCCCGGCCCGCCCCGCTGCGGTTTCCCAGCCGCTGCTAAGCGGACTCCACACAGAAGCGCCGCGCCGAGAGCCCGGGGAGCTCAGCGCTGCAGCCGCTGCTCCGGGCTGTGGGTGTTCGGCGGGAGAAACTGCAGTGTGTGTCGCTGGCAGGCGCCCAGTTTGACTGAGCCTTGAGAGCCAGCCACCAGCATGTGTCGCTGCTGTCCACCGTGAGTTGTTGGGACGTGAGACCATGTGTGTCTCACCAAGGGAGCAACTGCGTGTGGGATAAGTCGCACCCCTCCCTGGCAGCACTTTCTCCTCTGGTTCTATTTGGGAAAAGCAGCCAGGAGCATAGACGAGATGGATGAACTCAGTTACCAGCCTTGTCCCCGCCGGAGTGCTGAAGGTCCAGGCCAGCCCAGGTGTCCTACAATGCCTAGGACCCACCTCCATATTCAGGACACCTACATAATTTTCGTAGTCACTGCTTCATCTGATCTTCCTCTAACCCCCAAGAACTCTCCACTTCAGAACATGACGTTAGGGTCATGGCTAACAGTGATCCACTAGATCACATAGGGAAATGATGCATGTGGATTCTCTCACACACAAGGGAAGCACTCCCGTTCTGAGTTGGAGACGCCAATGGGCAGAGTGCAAGGTGGTGATTAGGCTAGGAAAAGGCTCTGGGTGAGATGTCCCTAACCCCTGGCACAAACAGAGAACAGCGGAGCTGGAGGTCGCCGAGCCCTGCACCGTAAGGGGGTCCAGGCTATTTGCAGGGGGCGCCAGAGATTGCTGCTCAGGCTATGAAGAGTGTCAGGCTCCAGGAATCTCATGACCAGAAGTCATGACAGACGGATGAGCACATGAAGAGTGTAGAGGTTGATGCCTCTTAGCATTCGGGGTTCCTAGTAGCCCTGACCATCACCTTCCTCATGGGCCCCAGGTTCCCCATGCACACTACTGCACAAGGTTGTGCTCTCTAGCTGCTCTGGTCCTTCAGGTCCCCACATGTGAGATACAGGGGCTACCCTGCTCTGACCCATGGGGTACACAGACTGTAAAGAAGTGACCACCCACAGTGGGTCCTCAGTGTCTAAGACACTGGTACAAGCTGGATGAGGGATTTTTTTAAAAACTGGAATGGCTATGGTTTGCATAACCAGAGCTTCCAAATTACTTAGCAAAACATGTTTGCTTTTTAATTAACATGTGTTTTTTTAAAAAAATGGTTTTAATTAAAGTGGATGGAGGAGAGAAGGGATGATGGAGAGAATATTCCAAGCAGTTCCAAATCCCAGCCCAGACTTCTTAAAAATAAAGTGGGAGGCTGAGCATGGTGGCCCAGGCTTATGATCCCAGCACTCAGGATGCAGAGGCAGGAGGATCAGGCATTCCAGCCTCTACTATATAGCAAGTTGGAGGCCAGCCTCTGCTACTTGAGATGCTGTTTCAAGAGAAATAAATAATCCAGGTAGTGGTGGTGCATACCTTTGATCCCAGCACTCAGGAGATGGAGGCAAGTGGATCTCTGTGAGTTTGGGGCCAGCCTGATCTACTCAATGAGTTCCAGGACAACCAAGGATAAACAGTGAGACCCTGTCTCAAAACACTAACAATAATAAAACTAAAATGTGCCACCCCAAGTTGAAAGAAACTATGAAGAGAGAATCCTTGGAGAGACCCAGAACAGCACCGTGTGACTCCATCCCCTCGAGCCTCTTACTAAGAATTTACCTTTCTTACAGTTTAACCATGCCCCTGGCAGCTGGGACCAGGAGAGGGAAGGGCTAGCCTGGGAACACAGTCCTGGGAAGGGGGCCAGCAAGCAGAAAAGGGAACAGAAGCAAGACTGAAGACCTGACTGTGGGCGCCATGTCAAGGCAGCCTAAAGTTTCCTAGAGAGTTAGGAAAAAGTCACCTCGCCCCCAGCCACTCCCAGTAACGGAAAGGCAGACGTGCATCTGGGGGCAGTTAATGTGGCAACCCCAGGGACAGCCAGGCAGTAGAGATGCAGGCTGAGGCTAGGGGTCCCAACATGGGCAAGAGGGATGTGTGAAGGACTGGTCAGAGGGAGGGACTCTGTGGAGACTGGAAACAGGAGGTGCCAGGGCCTCCGGGTGGGCTCACAAGAGGCCAGCGAGTGGAGCTGTAAAATAGATCGGTCCAGTAGGGGTCAGCGTTGGCTCCTGTATGACTGAGGCATCCAGTCGGAGCTCAATGTATGTTGATAGAAGACGAGGGTGCCCCTTTTCTGGCCTTTGGGGGTCTGTAGCAGCAAGAAGGCACAGCTCAGGGTCAGATGTCAGCATGGGGTGGGACAACACCCAACCCCATAAGTACCGACCTAGAAAAATAAAGAGGGAGACTCTGGAAGCTAAGGCAGTCCCAAGGGTCTGGTCAGATGGTCCAGAACCGAAGCTTGTGGTATTTCCACCCAAGACCCTGTTTCTCATTAGGTGCCTTCTTGCCTCCCCCAGCTCACACCCCCACACGAAACGTGCCTCCCTCTGCTTAATTCATCACACCCAGCCTGGTGGGAGGCCCAGCGGGGCGGCTTACTTTTTTCCCCTGAGCTCAGACATTCCTTGCTTTATTATTCTGCACATTTCAAAGCATCTGTCGCCTCCCCAGCCGCCTCCAACCCCAAGCTCAGAGTCTAGAAGGAATCCCAGTGCTTGTCTGTCTGGTCAACTGAGGCCCACTGATGGGCGGGAGAGACAGACAGGGTCCTTCCGCCAAAGCCTGCACCTGCACTTACGCACTGCGTGGGCCCGGTCACCGTCCCATCACACTGCCTCCTCTCTGTTCACCCCTCCTGGTCCACCCTCCCACAGAGAACCTCAGGGACACCTCCCTATGTCAGAACCAGCCTTTGTCTCCCCCCCCTCCTGGAGTGAGTGCTAGGATAAGTATCAGGGTTCCTGCCCTGCCCTGGGCCCTACCAAACTATAATCCAACAGACCTGCTTGTATTGCACAGAGCCATGTCTATTCTAGAGCGAGTTTTCAGCCACCCGAACAGCAGAAGTGGACTCAGCCTCAAGGATCACTGAGGTTGGAGGAGACCCGGTTTCAGCGAACAGGAGTGGGTCGGGGGAGTGCTGGACAGACTTCTACCCTACCCTAGAGAGCAATCCATGCCCAGCTGCCTCAAGAAAGGATGGGATCCCTGCTGCCAGAGGCATTCAAGCGAGAACAACTTAGGAAAGATGTCTGGGACTTCTTCCTGCTCAGCTTTTAGGCTGAAGTCTGGGGCTGGCAGGCATTGCTGACTCGGATGAGAAGTGGAGGGACACCTCTTTACTCCACGAGGGGCCACCAGACAGATACAAAAGTGCGTGCCGGCCCAGGCGCAAGGAAGACCTGGGATCTCAGCCGAGGAGTTTTCCTTATTAATTCACTGGCCCGCAACATGGAAAGGCTGGAAACACAACGGAACGGGCTACCATCTGGCCGCCAGGGGTGTGGGAGGTGGGCTTAGTCTGGACCCCTCTACAAAGAACTTGAGGTGGAGGCGGCTGTGGAGGAGGCTGGTGGGGGAGGGGCGCTCTACCTGGGGAGGGATCCAGGCAGAAGCTCAGGTGGCTACTCTCAAAGGTGGGACACTTGGGGGCCTGAAGCCAGGCATGTCTACCTAGGTATAGACTTGATGAAAACATCCTGAGATACTCAGGATGGTAGGAATCACTCTATGACATAGACCTGGTGTGTTCTGAGAGCCCACAGAAAATGTGGAAGCCCGGGACCTGCCCACATTTCCACTCCCTAGAACTGGCCTGGAGACCCCTTTCGATGTGGAGACTTGGGGACACAGAGCCAGAGGTCCTAAGCCAGAGCAGCCACCAGTGAGCCCTTAGAGAGGCTCCTCTGGCCCTGCACCCCCCCTCCAGGACTAGGGATATGTTAGCCTGGAGCTGTGGCAACTAGCCATATCACACTCATGGGAACTCCTAGCTCAGAGCTCCCTCAGGCCAGGCAGAGTGAAGCCCAGATACCTGCTCATTTCCCCAGGCTTAGCACCATCCTTTTTATGTGCCTTTCCAGCAGCCCACTAGGGACCAGAAGTGACTGGCATCAGCTTCCTCACCTCAGCTACAGGCCCCAGAGGTGAAAACAGACATGGGTATCCGTCCGTGACACCAAGAATGTCAGGACCCAAACCCACCTGCAAAGGGAGCTCAGGCGAGGCATCCTCTCCTGTGTGCCCTGATCTCACCTGTACCTTCCGGGGTTCATTTACCCTGGCCCTGTCAAGACCCCACCCACACTTCCCATTGATGGTCTAGGCTATGCGCAATCCCAGATGAAAATGTCAGCAGGAGAGCAACAGCGCCTACATGACAGAAGTATGGACGGGTGGACAGATTGATTGGTGGCTTGATGGGTTGATTCAAAAGCATCTAGAGCCTTGGACAGATCCACCCTGTTCCAGGGCTTCTACCCAAATTTCCTCAAAACTTAAAAACTGACTTGGAAAGTTGTGCTTTGCCAAGTGAAGACACAGAACACAGCGGTTGCCAGCAACTGTCACCATTGTTTTGTAAACAAAAGAATATTTTCAAGAGGTTGAGGGGGGAGGGAGGGAGCCAGGCTTGGCGGTGCCTGCCTGTGATCCCAGTACTTGGGAGGTAGAGGCAGGAGGATCAGGAAGTCAAGGCTACCCTTAGCTACATAATGAGTTCCAGGCCAGCCACGGCTGTGGAGTGAGACCTTGTCTCAAAAAAGGAGGAGGAGGAGGAGGAGGAGGAGGAGGAGGAGGAGAAGAAGAAGAGATGAGATCTCATACAGTTGAGCCTTAAAGCTGCATAAATTGAATTTCATAGAAAATATACAGCATAAAACTTTCTTTTCTCATGAGAACTTTCTTGGGTATTGTGATAAGTTGGGACCACAAATTTGAGAAAATCCAAGTGCTTTCAACCCCCACCAAGGCAAAAAACCCTTCTGCAGCCTCTTTGACTGGAAATGCGTCCTCTCTGCTTGCATACCCCTCAGGACGGGATGATCACTACCCATCTGCAGTGGCTTGGGAGCTGAGGAGATCAATCTGGAGCAGCTCAGAATGCTTCTCAGCCTCTTGTGGGATGGAGGGAAGGAGACCAGGGTTGGAGCGAGGCGGCAGAAGGGTCGAGGAACAGGAAACCTGGGTTACTGGAGTAGGGGGAGAGGGGACTCTGTACCTGGACCAAAATAAAGAAGAAGGAGCCAGGCATGATGGTGAACACCTTTAATCCCAGTACTTGGGAGGCAGAGGCAGGTGACTCTCTTGAGTTCAAGACTAGCCTGGTCTATGGAGTAAGTTCCAGGACAGCCAGGACTACACAGAAACTCTTTTTTTTTTAAAGATTTATTTATTTATTTATTTATTTATTTATTTATTATGTATACAGTGTTCTGTCTACATGTATGCCTGCACACCAGAAGAAGGCACCAGATCTCATTGTAGATGGTTGTGAGCCACCATGTGATTGCTGGGAATTGAACTCAGGACCTCTGGAAGAACAGTCAGTGTTCTTAACCTCTGAGCCATCTCCAGCCCCAAGAAACCCTGTCTTGGAGAAAGAAAGGAAGAAAAGAAGAAAGGGAGGAAGAAAGAGGAGAAAGTTGGCCAAGACCTGAGTCCTCTCCCCACCCCATCCTCATCCTACCCTATCTTCCCCATCTCTGGGGCCCGGAGGCTGCCCACTGGCCCCTCCCATTTCCACCACCCCTTCTGAAAGGCTCAGACACCCTGAGGTTCTGTGGATATGATGGCTGTGTATATAGGGATACAAGAGGCACCTAGTCCTATACACCAGAAAAGGGACTAGAGCATGCAAAAATAGTAGCACCCTTGGCATCCACCTGGAGAGGAGGGAGCTGGAAAGGGCCCTTGAAGCCCTGACAGTCTAGGCCCTTCTCAGTCCAGGAGGCCCTGGCTGCTGAGAGTGGAGGGGCCTGCTGGGGGGGGGGGTGGCCTGTAGGCACTCACACACTCCACATTCCAGCCGTGCTCTGTCAGCATTTGGGCAAACCCAAATTTGTGTGGCTTTGGGAGGGTGGGGAACAAATAACCCCCAAACTTGAGTGAGGGCGGGGCAGGAGCTGTTTGAAGGGAGTTGGAGGGAACCCCAGGAGCCACTTTTGTGCAAGGTCATGAGTTCAAGACCTGGGTGTTCAGCTTGTTCTCTGAGGTGGGTCAGCTCTCCCAGGTGGGGCTGACCCTGTCCCCAGGCAGGCATACTTCCGCCCCCTCTTGCAAACCCTCACCACCCCCACCCCAGGCCTTGGGACCTTGCACAGCGTAGCAGCCTGGCTCTCCAAGCACCCCTTATGCAACAGGAGGGGCTGTCAGGCTGCTGCCAATTCCCGTTGGCTCCTCCCGCCCCTCAATTTCATACATTCCTTTATTTGGACCCTTTCACTCCACACCCTGACTCTTCTCCAGGCCTTCAGCTTTCTGCTGCCCCCTCCCCCTGTGGCTGACTGCTTTGAGCCCCGCAGGCCAGTTTCTCACGTCGTCGGCAGCCCATTCCTTCCACAGCCCCTGAAAATGTTCACAAAATGCTTAGCTTCTTCAAGACCCCGACTTCGCTCTTCTTCTGCCCGAATTCTGGCCTTCCTGTACCTCTGCTTCATGTGACTATGTGACCTAATCCATGTCCCTCTGGTGTCCCTAAAGTCCCTGGGAATGGTGTCTGAAAGAGAGAACACAGGATGTGGAAGCTTGCCAAGAGCCATGGGTGGCCCTGTAGGACATCAGAGCAGGGAGACATCACAGGCCCAGCTTCTCTAATTATCTGTCCTTTGGATTCAAGTTCCAGCTCCTAAACATGTGAGTTCCAACGGCCATTGGACTCTTGGCTTTTCGCTGTCACTGGACCTTCTGAGCGAAGTTCCACAGCTTCATGGGGACCATCTGGCCCTGTCTGGAGTCTGAACCCTGCCCTCGGCCAACCCCCTGGTTCAGCCTGAATCAGAACTGGAGAGGCAGCTCTTATGCCACCTAAGGACTCAGAGTCCCAGCTCAGGCCAGATGAGGGGCCTAAGGCGGGGAAAGGCCAGAGCGGACCCCTGCCTTGTGGTGTACGTGACCTGACACTTGAGGCCTGCAGGGAGCCAGGCTGATGGCAGGACAAATCCTTCTCCCTTTATATCCCTTCCTACCAGCAACAGGGCCACACTGGACCACCCTGCTTGAGGGGGAGCTGGGACCAGTGTTTATGCAACTGTGGGGAGGCCGCAGCCTGGCTGGCAATGCAGCCTGCCCAGCACCAGGGCTGACTCAGCAGAGCCCCCCAGCACGTCCACCCACAAACACACAGACGAGCACAGTCACACACAGGCAAGCACACATGTACATATGCACAGATAAACGAGCACACACGTTCTCAGACATCCACACATAAAATGTATAAGAATACACTCACTGACATGCACACTTGTGAACATAGAAGCACACGTACATACACACACACACACACACACACACACACACACACGAACATGCCAAAATGTACACACTGCCTTCACACAACTAGCTGCACTGGATGATGCTGAGCAAGGTGAAGGGTGACCTCAGCAGCTGAGTGTCACCTCCCCTGGACTGGAGTCCTACACTGAATACAAAGGAGAAAGAGAACAGAGCACAGGCATTCGACTCTCTGTTTCCTGACTGTGACACGTGACTAGCCACCTCCTGACGATGACACCACACCTTCCCCACCGTGGTGGACTGTCCCCTCAAACTGTGAGCCGAAACAACCCTCCCTTCTTCAAGTTACATTTGTCAGGCATTCTGTCACAGCATTAAGAAGAGCAGTCACTAATTCACTCCCCAGACCAGGCTCGACTTCCCCAGAACCTCCCTCCAACAGCCCCAGGGTGCCCCGCCTGACCTATCTACACCAGAAGCCCAGTGGGGTGGGGCTGCTGTGTCATGGAGAAACATGCGAGGTGCTCCCTCCTCCCTCCCACCACCGAGCCAAGGTGAGCACTCATGGAGACGGGGGCAGGCGTGGGGGAGATCTAGGAAATCTAGAGGGACCAGATGAGGGACAGGCATTCTTGGAGCAGGACATGTTGCTCCCTGACTGACATGGAACCTGGCAACAGGGCCACTTCTTGCCTCCAGTTGATTAAAAGCAGTTCATTTCCTGCTTGGGACTCCCCGCCAAGGTGGACCCCACCAACAGGAAAATGCTAAGACCACCCAACCCAGTCCTGTGCAGGATCATCCATCCAAGTGCCAGAATTCTCTTCCTTGTAAGACCAGCTAAGTCAGGTATGATGGCACACACCTGTAATCCCCGTACTGAGGAGGCAGAGACAGGAGGATTACCACAAGTTTGAGGACAGCCAGGACTACCTAATAAGTCTTGATTTAAAAAAGAAAGAGGGGTTGGGGATTTAGCTCAGTGGTAGAGCGCTTGCCTAGCAAGTGCAAGGCCCTGGGTTCGGTCCTCAGCTCTGAAAAAAAAAAAGACAAAATATAAAAGAAAGAAAGGGACTGGAGAGATGCCTCAGAGGTTAAGAGCACCGACTGCTCTTCCAGAGGTCCTGAGTTCAATTCCCAGCACCCACATGGTGGCTCACAACCATCTGCAATGAGATCTGGCACCCTCTTCTGTATACATAATAAATAAATAAATCTTTAAAAAAAAAAAAAAAAAAAAGAAAGAAAGAATGGGCTGGAGAGACGACTCAGTGGTTTAGAGCACTGATTGCTCTTCTAGAAGATCCAGGTTCAATTCCCAGCACCCTGACAACAGCTCACAACTGTCTGTAACTCCAGTTCTGGGAGATCTGACACCCTCACACAGACATACTTGCAGGCAAAACACCAATGCACATAAATCTTTAAAAAAAATTTTTTTTTAAAGAAAGAAAGGAAAGACTGGGTGGTTCCATTGAACGGTGCTTGGCTAGCAAATGTGTGGCCCTGGGTTTGATCCTCAGTACTGCTTTATTCCTTTGCATGTTTACACCGCGTTTTGTCATCAGTCCACAGCTGAGCTGTTTCCAGCTTGGGCTACTTGTGAACAATGCTGCCCCCAAAGTGGATGTAGATTATACATTTGAGAGCCTGTCCTTAATTTGAGAGAATATATACTCAGAATTGGAATTGTGTCATGTGATAACCCTGGTGTGTGTGTGTGTGTGTGTGTGTGTGTGTGTGTGACCTTCACACTGAAGAACGCTATTTTGTTTGCCATAATGACTGCAGCATTTCGCCCTCCCACTAACACACAAGGTTCCCATTTCTCCGCACCCTCACTAACACACTGCTTTCTGTTGCAGAGGGTGGCTGGTGCAGTCTAGTATTCATTTGTTTGCTCTGTTTGATCTGGTTTGGAGTTGTTTTTGTTTTGTTCTTGTTTTTAAAATGATTCCACTATGTAAGCCAGGCTGGCCTCAAACTCCACAGCAATCCTCCTGCCTCAACCTTCCAAATGCTGGAATTACAGTTCTGAGTTGCCTTACTCTAACGATGAGTGGTATTCTGACACAAACTAACAAATAAATAAATGGATGTGAATAAGGGGTTGGAGGGAGGTGACGGGCACTTGCCGCTCCTGCATAAGATGCGTTTCAGATCCCAGCACCTACTTGGTAGCTCACGACCATCTGTAACTCCAGCTGCAGGGGATCTGATGCCCTCCCTTTTTTTGGCCTCCATAGCTACCAGGCATACACACAGTGCACATATATACACACAGACGAAACACTCATACACCTAAGATAAAAATAAATAAATCTTTTTTCATGTGTGTGCTATTCCATTGCCTAACAGATGCCAAGCATGGGTGGGCTAGGGTGAAAAGTTCCATCCTCTGCGCCCTTTTGCTGGTCGACTGGCTATTTGAGTATCTTTAATTTTTTAAATCACATTTGTTTGTGTCAGAGGGTGGTACATACATACCACAGCACATGTGTGGAGGTCAGAGGACAACTTTCAGGGGTCATTTCTCTCCTTCCACCACGTGGGTCCCAGGGCTCAAACTCAGGTCATCAGGCATCTTTAGTTACTGAGCCATCTCACCAGCCCCAATGCGTATCTGCTGTGGAATGTTCTGTATGTCCTGTGGGAGCCCGTTCTTGGGTTCCTTGTGACTTTACCCAGAGGATGATTAGGACCACGGGCCTGAGTGCAGGTGTCTGAGATGGTCTGCACTTGGCTGTGCTGTGGGATGGTCTGTATGTCAAGTTGATCTGATTGGTCAATAAATAAAACACTGACTGGCCCATGGCTAGGCAGGAAGTATAGGCGGGACTAACAGAGAGGAGAAATAAAAGAACAGGAAGGCAGAAGGAGTCACTGCCAGCCGCCACCATGACAAGCAGCATGTGAAGATGGCAGTAAGCCACGAGCCACGTGGCAAGGTATAGATTTATGGAAATGGATTAATTTAAGCTATAATAATAGTTAGCAAGAAGCCTGCCACGGCCATACAGTTTGTAAGCAATATAAGTCTCTGTGTTTACTTGGTTGGGTCTGAGTGGCTGTGGGACTGGTGGGAGACAAAGATTTGTCCTGACTGTGGGCAAGGCAGGAAAACTCTAGCTACACGTATCTTTTTTAAATTTTATTTTAATCTTTATTTTGGTACTAGAGATTGAACCTTGGGCCTTATAGAAGCACTCTACCACTGAGCTCTACGCCCAGCCCCACGTCCCTCTTTCCTTTTTTTCTCCAAGAGAGAGTCTTACTATGTGGGCCTGGCTGGCCTCAAACTCGCAGAGATCCACCGATCTCTTTCTCCCGAGTGCTGGGCTAAGGCCATGTGCCGCCATGCCTGGTTGTGTCCATCTTCTTTAGAGTTGTTTGCTCAGGTCCTTTGCCCAGTCTTTAATCAGATTGTTTCCAAAGGGGTGATTTATATGAGTTCTTTCCACACTCTGAGTATTAGCTCCTGGCCTTCAAATCTTTGTCACACTCTTGTCCTCTCATATAATGTCTGACCTCATTATTTACAAGCCACCCAGCTCCCAGCTCCGTCCCTCCTGCCTCTCGCCACCCACTTGAGTCACTATGGCTCCACGTTTGCACACACGTGCACACACGTGCACACACACTTCTGGCTCTTTCCCTGCTCTTAGGGCACCCTCAGCCTCCTTGTTATTTGATCCCCAGCAGGTCTGGCATCTGTCTGCTGTGTGTGGGCTCCCCACACAGAGTCCTGTACTCTCTCTAGCACTATGTCCCTAGTGCCTGGAACAGAGCCTGACACACAGCAAGTGCTCAGTGAAAAGTTAACTAGTTTAACACACTGAAGGGTTAAAATCAGAAGCAGCAATGGACTTCTGTGACACACTGACACCCTCTCACATACACAAACACCCTTATACACATATCTATATATACCCTCACAATCCTTACACACTCAGACTCCACTGCTGCCACACCAATACCCCCAGGAGGCCTGGCTCACACAGCCTTAGAGCTTGCTCTAGAACACACAATCTGGACTCGGTATGCAGACACACAACAGGCCATGAAAATGAGCCTTGATGAGGCTGTCCTGAGCTCCTGCATACCTCTGGTCCTGTGGGCTTTCCTACCCTGTACATCCAATCTCCCTCTGACCCCTCCATTCCCAGCCTCCAGGCCTTGCACCTCTCCATGGGGCATTGTTTTTCCTCCCGACCAAACCTATGAAGGCCACCTCTTCTTGTTGTGCCCATGGAGCCCCACAGCCATGACTTCCACTGAGAAACTAGGGCCAAGGGACCCACTGATGATCACGTTTCACCCCAACAAAGGCCCCTGCCTTTTTCCTAGGGCAGAACACCTCAGTTTCTCCATCAGAGTCAAGTCTGTGGCTGATGGTCCTTCAAATCGGACAGCCTGGGGACAAAGTCAGCTCTTGCCCTGCCCTGCATTCCGACTGTCACCGGGCCAGGCCACTCCCCGCACTGGGCCTGAGCTCTGGCTTCAGTGACATGGCTCAGGGCCGCTGGCCTGTAGTTAGTTCATTGTTCAGACAGTGTGCTCATGGTCCTGGTGGGATCCTTGTGCTGAGCGGGCCCACATGACTGCAGCCTCCAAAGGAAGGGCAGCGAGGCTTCCTCTAGCTTAGGACGAGCGGAAGTGAGCTAGAGAGCAATGGAGAGGACGGAAAGAAAGAAGAGGAAGGATGGAGGACGAGAGAGGAAGGAAGGAGATCATTTATTCATGAGGCCGTGGGTGGAGACAGAAAGGGCCATCACAGGTAGGCAAGCACATCCCAATAGGAGCCAGAAAAGGCACATGGTCTGGCTCACGCCCTTCCTTCCAGAAGCTCCGGACCTGGTGTCGGCATCACGGTTGGGAGACGAGATGTCCCCAGCTTGGCCTGCCCTGGGCTTCCTGAAAGGGCAGCCACAGGTTATGGATGAAGGGCTGGATCAAGACAGCAGACCACCCACCAAGAGCTGGGGTTGGCGGGGATGGGGTGGGGTGGGGGACAGCAGCAGGGAGTGTTAAAGAATGACGTCTCACCTGTGAGACGCTCAGCTGGCCATGATGTGCTTCACAAATGCTGGAAAGAAAGGGGAAAGGAATGGCTGGGATTCCGGGGGAGAGGGGGGGGCAGCCAGGGGTGGAGCTGGGTCCATGACCCCTCCCTAGAAGACCCTGCTTTGCGGAGTCTCCATGACTGCTCCCCAGAAGTTTCCTACCCCAGCTGGACTGCGTCCCTATACCTCTGACTGCCACCTGCTGAGCTGGGTCATCCCCCTGCCTTCTCCCCAGGAAACCCCCATCCTGCTGAGCTCACCTTCATAGTTGATGCAGCCGTTGGAGTCTTCTTGACCCGCCATCAATTTCTCCACCTCATCTTCAGTCAGTCGCTCACCTGGCAGGGATGGAGGTAAGTCCCACCACCCAGAGGCTGACTGACGGGGGAGCCCCCCGTTGAAGCCCTCTGGATGGTAGGTTTGCCACCAGCATCGCTCCCAAGGTCATGGACAGCCACCACCCCTGTTTCCAAGCCCAGAGCAACCAATCATAGGTCAAGAAGTGAGTGACCTTGACCTTGAGATGGAGACTTGGGCCCTCTGAGCCTAGGCATCTTCACGCACATACTGCCCTCTGTCCCTGCCAGGTTGGCAGGGGTCCCCCCCCTCTGATAGCAGTCTCTTGGGGGTAGCCCTTTGAGACTGGTAGAAGGGTCCATGGAAGGGACAGAGACTTCTCCTTGCTCCACAGACAGTCTGAAATTTCTTTTCTTTTCGTGTGTGTGTGTGTGTGTGTGTGTGTGTGTGTGTGTGTGTGCACGTGCACGCACGCATTGGTGTTTTGCTTGCATGTATGTCTGTGTCAAGGTGTGAGATTCCCCTGGAGTTACAGACAGTTGTGAGCTGCCATGTGGGTGCTGGCAATCAAACCCAGGTCCTCTAGAAGAGCAGCTAGTGCTCTTAACCACTAAGCCATCTCTCCAACCCCAAATTTTCTTCTTTTTTTTAAATTTTCTTTCTTTCTCTTATTTATTTGAGATAGGATCTCAGGTATCACAAGCTAGCCTCAAACTGGCTATGACTAGGAGTGATCCTGACCATCTGCTTCCCCTGCCTCCATCTCCCAAGTGCTGGGAGTACATGAACTCACCAGTGCTGAGGATCCAACCCAGATCCCAGGCAGCCACATTCCAAGCTCAAGTCTGGCTTTCTGACTGTACTGTCCTGTGCTGTTCACTGGCAAAGTACCAACTGTGGTGACCCCCACACTCTACACACACACACACACACACACACACACACACACACACACACGCACACGCACACATATGTGCACACGCACACATACACACACACACACACACACACACACACACACACACACACACACACGTATGTGCAAACCCTAAGACCAGCATAGGGTTGAACACAGCAGTTGTTCAATAAATGCTTTCTGCATGAAAAAGTCACTTTGAGGAGTTAGGTGCCCGTGTACCTGATGGTGGTAAAGGCAGTGGGCGGTACCTAGGGCCCACAGATGTCACAGGTATGTCACCTCCTTGGCCACAAAGAACATCAGGACTATCCCAGACTGCCTTCCCGCCCTGTCTCCAGAGCTGTGCCCACCCTCGCTGTTTCTTCTAGCTTTCCTTCAGCCACATCTAGACGGTATTTCTACCTCTTGCCGTTGAGGCACCTTGACCATCATTCTGTTTCAATGTCACGGATGAGACACAGGCCCAGGGGCGGGTGATGCAAGGGTTTTCCCCGGGATTCCCCAGAGGAGGAGACGGTGGAGGAGGAGGCTGCCCTCACCCAGCGTAGCCAGCACGTGGCGGAGCTCTGCGCCCATCACTGTGCCGTTGCCCTCCTTGTCGAAGACCCGCAGGCCCTCCACGAAGTCCTCGTACGTGCCGGTGTCCTTGTTCTTGGAGATGTGCTGGAGCATGGGCAGGAACGTTTCGAAGTCCATCATCTTGGAATTGAGGTCTGCAGACAGATGGCCCCAAGTCTCAGGTGAGAGGGTGGACAGGTACGGCCTTCCCCTGAGCCTGACGCCGAGGGGCCGTCCCTCTCCCGTGGTTCCCGCGCACTCTGACGCATGTGCTGTGCACAAACTGTGTCACCACCACAAGGCACTTGGCAATCTACTGACAAACACTTGGTTTACACAGACCTTTGCCATCCCAAGTGGGGTTCAAGGTGGGCTCTGTTCTCTACTCCTCTCTCTGTCTCTCTTTCTTCTCTCTGTCTCTCTCTCCCTCTCCCTCCAGGATCTTACTACATATCTCTTACCATGAAGTCCAGGCTGGCCTCAAATTTATGGCCATTCCCTTGCCTTTACCTCCCCAGTGTTGGGATTAGAGGTATGCACTACAACATCTTTATTTTTTAGACTTTGAACATGTACCACCCTGAACTATTTATGTAGTACCAGAGATCAGGCCCAGGGCTTCAAGTAAGCTAGGCAAGTATTCTACCAACTGAACAACATCCTCAGCACCCCTCCCCCTTTTTAAGATATGGTCTCACTCTGTAACGCAGGCTATCCTGGAACTGTGTAGCCTAGACTGGCTTCCAAGTCACGGTGATTCATCTACCTCAAACTCTTGATTGTTGGGTTTGTTGGCCTATATTGCCACGTCAGGTTTCATTTCTTATAGACCTTACCCTGCCCACCCACTGTGGACACAGTTGAGCCCAACAGAGGCCTTCCCGGACCTATGATGTGGGTCTGGGTGTCACTCTTTGAGTCAAAGCAAGCAGCCAAGGTGAGGGAAGTTGACAAAGATCCACAAAGGGATGCTGAGGAGGCTAGAATCGGGGAAAAACAAGCACCCATGTCCCCTGACAGACCCTGCACCAGTATGGATTCTGGGTAGTACAAGGGTCCATCCCTATGGCCAGGAAAGGTCCAGAATGCCCATCATGCTTGTCTCTCATCACCATGACCTGGTAACCAGCCTTACATCCTCATCCCAACAGCAGGAGAAAATCAGGAAGCAGGTCAGTGAGGTTCCCATGATACCAGATAGCCACCCACCCTGGCAGTCTCCCCTGGGCCTAGCACTAACAGGCAGGGTGTACTACCTTCCTGTTTGGGCTTCCCCAGGACACGGAGCACCTCTGCCTGGGTAGGATTCTGACCCAGAGCCCGCAGGACATCCCCACACTGCCCATACGTGATCTTCATCTCTCCCTTGGGTGTGCGGTCAAACAGCAGAAAGGCTTCCTTGAACTCTGTGGGAAAGGGCAGTGAGCTCTGGGTTCTCTCTGGGGGGCCCCACCACCCTCCCCACCCCACTGGTTTGAATTGGGAACCCCTGGTCCACCCCTACCACTCCCTGGGTTCAGGACTCTGCTCACCTTCAATCTGTTCAGGCGTGAATTCGATCTGCAAAGAAGTCCAAAGATGGGGTACTTTTGGGTCATCATGGGCCACCTAGGTCTCAGGCCCTTGGCTGTGCCAGCCTGTTGTCATAGCAACAGCACAGCCTCTACCTCCTAGGACCTCATGCCGTCTACCTAGACACCCTCCTGCAGCTGCAGCAACTACACACACATCTGTCCAACCTATGTGTAACCAGATTGTACTATCAGTCAGGCCACGGAGGCTATGCTCAATGTCACAGGCCTGACCAAGCTGACTCTGAGGGGAGGAGCAAGCACACGGCTTCGGGCCAGAGGCTGTGTCAGCAGGGAAGCATGTGTGTGGGTAATCAAATGCGAATGCTTGTGCACATATGTGTGTCTATCTCTCACAGATCCCCTTGGGGCCCTCAAGGCTGGACACTCATCCACAAAGCCCTCCTGTATCCACCCTTTACATTCTGCCTGTGGCCCCAAGGTGGTTCCCCCACTCCAGCACATATAGGGCTATGTAGCTTTCTGGTGACATAATGGGGCCACCCTGAGGTCAGGAGGCCTCCCGGGACCCAGTAGCCCCCTCCTCATCGGTTTCCAGTCTATTTTTATCACTGCTGTCACTCTCCCCAAAGTCAAGGTCACACCAGCAAATGGAGCCTGGGGAAGAGGGTATGACTGGCTCCTGAGAGTCCCCCACAACCTCCATAGTGCACAGCACGGTGCAGAAGGACACCCCATCCCTGTCACTTGCTGGGGGTGACCCTCTGATTTGAGGCTCAACCTGGTATTGAGAAAGACCACATCCCGGCTCTGGGAGCTCTCTGTGGGAAAACCTGGGGAGACAGGGCTCCCTGGCCTCTGGAAAGGGCTCTGTCTGTCCTTCTCTGCCAACTGGAGAGAGAGAAAGACAAGGGGGCCTTTGCATCCCCCTCTTTTGAGGCATAAATTTGTGCCAACCTCATGCCTGGATAATGCCACCATGGGTCTCAAGGTGGCTGCTGGGGCCTTACAAGGCATCCTCAGGGACACATTAAGGGGCCTAAGGGTGACAGAGGAACAGGGAGCCAATTCTAGGGTACAGCGGTCTTACAAGTGGGGCTCATCATCCCATTTCACAGTTGAGGAAACAAAGGATCAGAGCAGCTGAGACGGAATTGAGCTGGGATACAAACCCAATGAACACAGGCAGGTGCCCCTGGGAAGGGTACATGACCAGATGGAGGCTCTGTAGCAGCGGCTCAGGGCTCGGTGGATGTGTGTGGGTGGAAAGGACTCCACAGGCCCCTGCAGAGGCGGCCGAGAGAGGCAGTGGCCGCTGGCCAGCTGAGAACAGGACGCAGGCTGCGTGCTGCTATGCGGATACCACAGGTGGCGGGCATGGCTCGCTCTCCCAGTTTAGATTCTGGGCAAGACCACTGGGCCAGGAAAGGTCTGGTGCCGCTTAGTCGTGCTCCACAACCAGCTTCCTGCACGGCTTTCAGAGCCTCCCTTTCCAGCCCGTTCCTCCGTTTTCCCAGTTAAAAGTGAAGCCCAGGAGGGTTCTGCCCGCGGTGGGCTTGGTGATCTTGGCAGGAGTGAGTGTCACCCAGCCTGGGCAAGGCCCTGGTTTCCCTTACACACTACTCCACCTAAGGATGCTTGGTATGGACTTGAGACCCCTGCAGCCAGAGAAGGAAGAGCCCTGTTTGATGGGGGACAGCTGGCTCCAGGATTTCCTAAAGATGTAATCCAGAGAGAAGAACCAGGGGAGTTGGTTTTCACAGTCACCAAAAACCATGCCCGGTCCAGACTCTACTCTTAAAGTGCAGGGGCCTCTCGGCAGCCTCAGGGGCGTCTCACCAGCTGTCTGACCACCATCCCTCCCCCTTCGGTCCTGCAGATGTCTGAAACAAGCAGGTCCCGTTTAACCTCTGCACAGAAACCACCAGCGTCTAGGGCCTTATCCGCCGTGGCAGGTCCCACTCTGAGATTCACTCATCGGCTCGGTCCCTCCTGCTCCAACGCAGCTCCCTCACTCACCTTAACCTTGGAAGCATCAAACTCTGCTTCCTTGGGGCGCTCGGGCTCAGGTGCAGCCGCAGGTGCAGCTGCGGGTGCAGCCGCAGGGGCTGGAGCTGCTTTGGGGGCAGCGGCCTTGGCGTCATCCTTCTTGGGCTCTGGCTTTTTGGGGGCCATCGGAGCTGTAATCACAGAGAGGTGGGAAGGAGGGAGGATGGCTAGAGTAGGGTAGGTGAGTCTTCTGCCGCCCTGAGCTTTATCTTACCCATATACCTCATGACCCCAGCCCCACCCCACCATGCACAATGGGGACAGGGCCATAAAAGGGCATTGGCTCTGCTCAAGGGGCTATTTTGGGTCCTGGAGAGGGCATTGTTCAGGCCCAGGAATGGGGAGGGGAGGGGAGGGTGCACCATTCCCCCAGTCACCTGTTGGGGAGAGGGAGGGAGGGAGAGGGAGACAGAGGCCATTGCTCAGCCTGTGCTCTGAGCACACAGACACAGACAGACCGATACACACACACACACACACACACACACACACACACACACACACACACACGGAGCTACTCTTCTGCAGACCAATAAGTTTTGGACAGGTAAAGGTTAGAAAAGTGTGAGTTGCATGCTTTGCGCCATGGTAGAGGCTACAATGTCCTGAGGGGCACTCTTGAGTAAAACTGCACCTGAGCATCCCAGGTCCTGTGTTCAAGAGCAGGGGAGGGGGGAGGTAGATGTGGGTCTCTGTCCAGGCCCCTTTCCAGGTAGGAGATCCCAGGCCGTGTGGGTAGTGGGAGGTCTCTGGACATTTGTATATGTTGTCTGGGTGCCTCCGTGCCAGGGTCTGTGAGTGCCAGGCTGGGTCTGGGAGAAGGGTCTGTGTCTTGTCTTTGTGGGTCTGTTTCCAGGTGTTCACGTTCACGTGTGTCTGTGATGGCCACTGTGTGTTTGTGTCTGGGTGTTTAGATGTACTGGCGTATGAGTGTCCAGCTACAGCAGACAGCTACAGCCCAGTCCCAGGGTCCCAGGGTCTCCAGGAACACCCCTAGCGCAAGCAGAAAGGGTGGTGCTCCCCCGAGGACTGTCCTCCATGCTAGTTCAACGGCTCCTTTCACAGCTCCTGCCAACCCGAGACTAGTGTCTCAAGTTTCACACCCTTTGCTTCTCTCTGCCCTCCCAATGATGCCCAGTGTCCATCTTCCCCCACATACGCCAGGGTCCAGCCTCTTGCTCACCCCTAGTTCCCACTGTACCCTCTGTCTCTCCCTGCTTGCCCCTCCATTTGCCTCCTCTGAAGCTTTCTGCTGCCACTCTTCCCATTATCCCATGCTTCCTATTGCTCCAGGGGATCCTGCATCTCTGAGGGACCCCAAGGTGCTGGGCAAGGTTTGCCCCTGGGCGCCAATCGAAGACTCTTACCCCTCAATGCCTACTCCAAAGGTTCACCCCCCAGGGCGCAAGCAACAGTGTCCAGCCCCTGGAGCCACTCCCTTGGTCCCCTGCCCGTGGCAGATGGCTATGACATAGCACAGCCTGGCTGGGCCACCACTTGGAGAAATGGAGAGGCTGAGGTGGCATGAGGCCCTTCCAGCACACACTCAGAGAACGAGGACATCTTGCAAACACATTGGGTTCTGTTCCCGCCTAGTGTCTGTGCGTGTGGGGGGAGGAGGGGTGTTCCTAGTTATTTTTAAGTGCCTGAAGCCTTTGATAGAAACTTCAGAGGCAGTAAGTACCTCCCACCCTAAGCCCCAAGGGACTTCTCAGGCATGAAGACGGGTGTAACTCAAGCTGAGACAAGGTATGGAGGCTTCAACCTGGGGCAGCCTACCATCCTCCTGCTGGACCTGGGCTCCTCCCATCTTGTCACTCAGCCTCCCAGGGAAGGGATAGCAGTCCAGGGCTGAGTCGCCATGCCTGGCTGAAACACATTCCTCCCTTCATCTGGAGGGCAGAACACCCCACATCTGGAAATCTGACAACATCCGGGGCTGGAGTGGGGGGGGACAAGTTTTTCACTTTTCTTCCAGATGCTTGGCAAGAGTTTTGAGAAAGAGAGAAGCGGGGGAGGGTCCATGGAGACATCAGAAATGCCACAAAGGAGAAGGCAACCCGAGGGGGAGAGAAACCTCTGTACAGCCCGACTGCCCAGACCTGCTGACCCTTAGCACTACTAACCCCCGGCATAACTGACTCTAGTTGGTGGCATCATCCACACACAAGCACAGCCAAGACGCTACCCAGATCCCTCTCACTTACCAGGGCAAAACTGAGGCCCAGGGCTGAAGATGTACACACAGGGTGACCCGGATTTCCTGCCCCACTTCATCTACCCTAGCACTGTTATCCTTCGGAACGCAGCACAGACAGAGTTAAGTGCACAGCGGGCCCATCCAGGCCTCCGATTCCAGCCTGTGATCTGTACTAAGGGGCTCAGGTAGTCAGAGCCTCAGGCTACTATCTTCCTCTCTCTGGGCTGGTGAGAGGGAGAGGCGTCTTGATCCCTCACACATAGGGCAGCTCATGGAGAGAAAGTACATAGAACTCCTTCCTTCCTCCCCAGGGCTCAGATGGGGCTAGCCTCTGCTCCAGCTCTGACTCTGAGCTTGGCCTGCCAGTTCCTGGAGTAGCAGTACCCAGGCTTGTCCACAGGAGAACTTTCCACACTATGACAGGTATCCAGCCCTCAGTAGGGACTCTTCGTTCGACACCCCCCCACACACACACACACAAGGCCAGCTTCTCTATAGCCAATGGAATTGGTTGACTAAAGTCAGCAGCGTGGGTAGGTGGGCAGGTAAGGGAAGAGGGCAGGGAGGACAGGCTAGGCCAACTCTCAGATCCCCGGTCCAAGCTGTTGCTTTACGCCCTCTAAGAAGGACAGCTGAGCAGACAGGATTCTGCAGGACTTGAGGGGCCTGGAGAACTAAAGGGTGGTAGTCTGAATCCCCTCCCCCCACAAGCTCTGACATCTGAGCAATGGCCCAGCTGATGACAAACTGAGATCTGGGTTCCACAGTCCTGGGGTGAGGAGAGCAGCCACTTGACTTTCCTTTGCCCACAGGCCCTGGCTTCTGCGAGGCCTGTGGGTCTGGGCCTCTTTTTAGGCCCTTCTCAGTTCCTTTAGACCAGGCTGTTTCCTCTCCCTGGTGGCCATGCTCACCCCTGGTCTCAGATGTCAAGTCCTTCGAGACTCCCCTGCCCCCCTTCCCTGTCTCCCCTGTACTTGTACACCTTAGCAATAGTTTGTCTCTCACAGGTGTGACCCCCACTTCCATGAGTGACAGCTGGCCCAACAGGAACTTTCTTCCACGGTGGTAGGTCACCAGAGCCTGGTCCACAGCAGGCAGGCCCTCGGCAAATACTGGATGAACCAATGTCTCGAGTTTCTAAGTTTACCCACCTGTCAAAGGCTATCAACTCCTCCCAATAGGCAGGCATTACCAGGTAAACCTGTAATTGCAACATTCAGGAGACAGAGGTAGGATATCTGTGACTACACAAGTGAATCTGAGGCTAGCCTGGTGTACACTAGACCTTATCTAAATCAATATATAAAGAAAAAGTTTTCTTTTAATTAAAGGCCTGGTATGGTAGTGCATATCTTTAATCTCAGCACTTGGGAGGCAGAAGCAGATGGAACTCTGAGTTTGGGGCCAGCCTGGTCTATGAAGCAAGTTCCAGGACAGCCAGGGCTACACAGATAAACACTGTGTTGAAAAACAAATAATAGATGATAGTTAGATAGACAGATGATAGATAGATAGATAGATAGATAGATAGATAGATAGATAGATAATAGATGGATGGATGGATGGATAGATAGATGGATGGATGGATAGATAGATGGATAGATGGATGGATGGATGGATGGATAGATAAGGACAAGAGGATGGCTCTGCAGGTAAGAGCATTTGCAGAGGTCCAAGTTTCAGTTCCTAGCACATCATGCCTGCCTGTAGCCGCAGCTCAAGAGAATCTGACATATTTTGTCCTTCACAGGTTATACATATGGCATACACTCATCACTCATACATACACACACACAAAAAAATATAAAAGAAAAAATTAAGCCCTAAGCCCATCTCTGGAGGTGAGAACGGAGGGGCTTCCTGAATGACTGATACAGTCTAATGACTACAGAGCCTCCACCCGCCCCCCCAGAGCAATATGGAGCCAACAGTCCTCAAAACCACCATCTGCTTACTGTACCCCTCCTCTTCCAGTGCCCAATTCCTGATGCTCACAGTCCCTTGCTCCCTAGCTACTGGTTGAAATCCCTGTCACAGCCTGGAAGTCAGGGTAAGGTCGCCGTTCAGGTAGACGCCGACCGTAATGACTGGCCAGCAGGGGGCAGAGAAGTGACAGGAACCAGCAGCCTTTGGTCCCCAAACCCAAACTCTAGAATCCTAACCCAGACCCTAAAGCTGAAGCCTGGAAGCCTAAACCCAGACCCCAGACCAAGAGTTCACAGTCTGAACCCAGACCTCAAAGCACAGCACACCTAAGACCCAGGCCCAGATCTTGAGACTCCCACATCCTGAATCCAGACTCTGTGTCCTAGAATGCCAAATCTTAAACCCAGAATCCTTTGTTTTCTTCCCCTTTGACTTTTCCAGACAGGGTTTCTCTGTGTAACCCGGGCTGTCCTGGAACTCACTACGTAGACCAGGCTGGCCTCGAATTCAGAGATCCGCCTGCCTCTGCCTCCAAAGTGCTGGGATTTCCACCACCACACAGCAGGATGAAGAATTCTAAAACCAGATCTGAGATCCAGGATTCAAGACCCCAGACTGTAAATCCAAACCCTAGCCTCAGGTCAGGCAGATGATGCTTTCCACGTGGACACTGCCTGCTGCTTGGCGTGGACAAGGGAGGCTATGGGGAGCCGTGTAAACTCTTGGCAGTTGGTGGTGGGTGCCTGGCAGGCCTCCCTGTCAGTGTTCAAAGGGCGTGAGGAATGCCCCCATCCTATCAGAGCCAATATGGGTAGCTAAGAATATGGTGGCCACATGGGAAAGAGGGTTGACTGTCCCTTGGGCCCAAGAGCCAGAAGCAGGGAAGGAGGGTCAAGCTCCCCACGTGTCCTTGTCCCCCAGCCACAGGCTCCACAAGCAGGCCTGGCCTTTCTGGGCCCGCCCCTCCTGGCTTCCAGCCTCCGGGCTGGGATGCAGGCCCACACTTCCCGGAGGAGTCGTCGAGAACACGGCCTGGGCCAGACCCAGAGCCTTAGAAGTAGGTCAAATGTTGCTGTATAACAGGTCCTGGGGACCCCGTCATGGCCCAAGCAGACCCACACAAATGTGTGTGGCCAGAAATGTGAACTCATGACCATATGTTGAGTCGTCATCAACACAGACCCTTAACGGGGTCCCTGGGTCCCGCCTCGGCTGCACAGATGGAGATGGCCCTGGGAGGTGTCAACCGGCAGTCAAAAGGACTGAGAGAGCAAATGAATGTATGAGTATCTGTACCATCATCCTATGGCCTTGGGTGAAAGTCTGACTCCAGGAGGACTTCCCAGCAGGACTGATCAGCCACCAACAGGATGTGGCCTGCTTCCCATGGCCCAGCCCCAGGCCTGGAAAAATGGAAAACGGTGCGTAAGGGGGGAGGCAGAAAATGCCCTATGCTCTTGAGAGCCAACCTGGGCTCTGTTCCTCCTGGCCTCAGTTTCCCTACCTAGCCCATGGACAATGGTAAGGTAGATGATGGTGGGTTCTGAGGGCAATGTCTAAGTACCGGCCCATCCTCACCACCACACACAGGCAACTCTGTCCTCGGGCAGGCCAAACACAACTCCCAGGCCCCTCCCTTTGCCCACTGTGCTGACGGGGACCAGATGCTCCAGCCTTGTGGTTCTGGGTGGGGGGGTGGTAGGGCCCAGCGGGCTGGCAGGCAAGCCCTGGGTTTGGCCCGGGGACCTATAATCAGCTCCTGCCCCTCTGATCCCGGCCCAGGACTGACGCTTTGGGGCTGTGGTGTCCTGGCCGGCTGTGGCCATGGCCGCTATATTTGGGAACCTAATTCAGCATGGAGGAGGAGGTAGCAGGCCAGAGTCTCCAGGGCCTAGGGCCTCGTGGGGGACAGTGTGGGGACAGCAATGTCCAGACTTGGTCTATTATGGATGGAAGGCACATCCCTGTTTTCGTGAACTAGTCTGGCTTGAGGGACCTTGATCCTGCTCCTCATGGCTTACCCACCCAAGGAGGGGCTCTGAAACTATGTTTGAAAATACTCACACACCACACACACACACACACACACACACACACACACACACACACACACACACACACACACGCCCCTGAACCAAAGAATAGGAATACAAGCTGGGGTTGTGCAGTCTACGCGAATGAGAAGGTCCTGGGAGCTGTCGAGGGTGGCTGGAGGGCTGGGAAGACCGCTCAGGGTAAAGCGTTTGCTGTATAACCGCAAGGTCCTGAGTTCAGATCCCTAGACTCCACATAAAGCCTGGACACAGTAATCCCAGTCTCCCTATTGGGAGATGGGACACAGAGACATCTTGGAAGCCCGAGGACCTGCCAGTCTGGCACACACAGAAGCAGGTGATAAGAGACCCTGCCTCAAACAAGATAGAAGGTCAGGACCGACCCCACAGGTTGTCCTCTGACCTCCACACGTGTGCCGTGGAATGCAGGCACCCACGTTCCACACATGAACATCAGACTCACACTCGCTCAAACATTTTTATTTATTTTAATTTTTTATGTGTATGGGTGTTTTGCCTGAATATATGTGTACCACATGCATGCCTGATGCCCACAGAGACCAGAAGATGGCATTGGATCCTCTGGAAGGGCAGCCAGTGCTCTTAACTGCTTAGCCGTCTCTCCAGCCTCCTGCAACTTTTTTTTTTTTTAAGAGTGAATGGAGCAGGAGAAAAGCTCGTATAAGGAATGATACTTGGGGGAGAGGGGTCTGGCAGAGAGGATGGGGTCTCAACATGCTAGTTAAGGTAGCCGAGAAGGTGGCCTGGGTTGGGATTGAAGGGCTTGAAGCGTACTTACCTCTGAGCTCAAGTCCCTCAGCCTGACTCTGGTGTAGCTTCCGGACAGGGCCCAGCCCCTCCCCCGCAGCAGGGCCTGTGACCGCCCTGAACTGCTTTGACATTCCCTGCCATCTCGCCAAACCCTGTTCTCTCCCACCAGCAGTCTCCCAAAGAGCAAATATTTATTGTCCTTGGAAGAAAAAAAAAAAAAAAAAAAAAAAAAAAGAGTCTCCTTTTAGGATCCTTGGAAGAAAAAAAAAAAAAGAATCCCCTTTTAGGATCGGGTCTGGGAGCTGCTATATTTGAGTTTTAAGGGCTCAGCAGTGGCCTGAGATGACCAGAAACCCCCTGGAAAGGATGAGGGAGGGAGAAAGAGATGTCACTGTGAGCTGGTCTTGGAGAAGAAGCTGGTGACTGCCCAAAACTGCTGAGCTGGGCCTCTGCCCAGCTTTGGACCCAGGACTACATCTTCCCTCCCCTTGCCTCTGTTTCCCCAAGTGTCCCAGATCAGAGTGAATGTGCACACTGCCCTGAGGTGTGAATGTGTGTGGTTGCTTGTCGTCTGTGGTTTGTGTGTATGTAACCATGGGCATGAGGGTGGGGCCACATGTGTGATGGTGTGGGAGTGTGTGATCTTGTATGCTTGTATGTGTCACCAGGCTGTGACCACGCGTAGGTCAGAGCACGTCTGGGTGCTCCTGGTCGTGTGTGCATGTCTATCTGTGAGCCTGTTCATCTCTTGGCATGAGTGGGTTGGGGCCATGTGGACACAACCTCTGTTGAATGGCCAATTCAGTCCAAAATGCAAGTAAATTTAGCAGAGGAAAAAAAAAACCCCGTCAGTCATACGAGGAGTCTGAATTGACTGGTTGTTTGACTGGATGGATCAGCTGTCTCAGGCAAACAGTTCACTTTGGCTGCAAGGAGTAGCCGGCTCCCTGGGGCCGTCATGAGAAACGGCACACAGGACCCTTCACTATGTAGACATCGAGGCAAAGACAGGAAGGCTGGGAGAGGAAGAGAGATGGGGCACATTCAGAAGGAGGAGGTTGCCGAGGTGGGTCGGGGACAAAGGTAGGCCCAGGGAAAGATGAGCTAGAGATGCAGTCACGTGGATGCACACAGCTCGTCACCCCTAAACTCGGCTCCAAAGATGAGGGGTCTTCACGCTCGGCTCTCAACCTCAAGCAGCCAGAGCAGACAAGGAGTGATCATAAGGCGAGGCGGTGATGTGGGAGGAGAGGGCCAGCATGAAAGGGGAGGCAGGACAGGAACAAGGATGACAGTGACCCCCGTAGTGAATGAAGGAGGTGACAAGAAGCAGCAACAGGTGACAATGCTTTTTTTTTTTTTTTTTTTTTTTTTTTTTGGTTTTTCAAGACAGGGTTTCTCTGTGTAGCTTTGCGCTTTCTGAACTTGCTTTGGAGACAGGCTAGCCTTGACTCACAGAGATCGCTGCCTTTGCTCCGAGTGCTGGGATTAAAGGCGTGTGCCACCACAGGCCGGCTGACAATGCTTTTGATACAAGCAGGGCAGAGGCTGGAGAGATGGCTCAGCGTTTGAGAGCACTGGTTGCTCTTCCAGAGGACCCGGGTTCCTTTCCCAGCCCCCATAACCATCATCTGTAACTCCAGCCCCATGGGACCCAAGGGCACCAGGTACACACACACACACACACAGGCACACACACACAAACACACACATGTGGTGCACAGATACACATGCAGGCAAAACACCTATACACAAAAACAACTTTTACAAAAATTTTAAAGGCAGTTTAGCCAAGTGTTGTGGCTACACCTGTAATCCCAGAACTCTGGAGGTGGAAGCAGGAGCATTAGGAGTTCAAGGTCATTCTCAGCTACATAGTGAGCTGTGATCCACCTAGGAGAACCTGTCGAGCAAAAAAAAAAAAAAAAAAAAAAAAAAGCAAAGAAAGAGAAGCCAGTGTGGGTTGGGATGGCTTCCCTGTCCCCTTACACGTCCCTCCTAGCTATGGTGGCCCCACCAGACCTTGGGCTGTCCCCTCTCTGCCCCACCCAGCACCAGCTGTGTCTCTGCCTCCAGTGGCCACACAAAAACCCTCTGTAGTACAGGGTGTGGGTACTGCATTAAAAATGGCCCGAGCCCCCAGCCAGGAACAGTCGGGGTTGATTCTGGTACCTGCCTCGGTAACTATTTATATATCTACCCACCCGCCCTGTGTGGTTAGGCTTAAAATGCAGACACACACACAAAGGCAGACAGACAGACACACACACACACACACACACACACACACTCATGCTTGCATACATGTGTGCATGCCCCAGCTGATACCAAGTGGCTTTCAAGCCTCGCCCCTCCACCTTTGTGGAATGAATTTGCCTCAGGAGCTCAGAGACGGCTGTGTGCCTAAGTCTCCAGGTTCATCCTTTCCGGAGGCAGCCATCACCAGTCCCGTGACACTAACACTGGAGTCAACATGGATCAACACAAACGTGCGTGTGTGTGTGTGTGTGTGTGTGTGTGTGTGTGTGTGTGCGCGTGTGCGCGCGCGTGTGTGTGTGTGTGTGTGTGTGTGTGTGTGTGTTTGTGTGCGTGTGTGTGTGTGTGTGTGTGTGTGTGTGTGTGTGTGTGTGTCCAGGTGCTTGGATCCTTTCTGTCGCCTCCTCCCACACACCTGTGGGGCTCCCTGCACCATTGCACCACTTTGGCACCTTGCATGGAGGCCTGTTCACAGAGGGGAAACAGAGGCCTGAGCAGAGCAGCTGGGCTGGGGAGGTCAGCATCCCCGAGTTCAGGCCTTTGAGCCGAAGCATCTGTGTTGTTTTTGGCATATCTAGGCCAGATAAGGATGGGGTCAGCACTTGGCTCTCATGGGAAAGGACTCTCTGGAAGGTTCCCGACCCATTTGTTTCCCATATCTTGGACCCTAGGACAAGCACAGGGAAGGCAAAAGGAAAACAGGGGCTGTTGGGGGACAGGCAAGTTCCTGTAGCGATGGCCTTGAGGCTACTGGGAGCTTACTGTGGATTCAGACCCTCAGATGTCTGGGACCACGGAGTGAACCCTAAGACCAGCCCAAAGCCCCCCACCAAGTGTATGACCTAGAGAAAATGGGAATGGGTAGTGTGAGGCAGCCAGCTCAGCCCTCTGGTACAGGGAGCCACGAGTTCTGTAGTCTGGACTGAGGTCTCTCAGATCAGCATTCTGATTAGCTAGATGGCTCAAGAATTTAGAGGCAACATTTGGGACAGCAGGAGACAATGGGGTATTATCGCCCTCATCAAAGCAGATTTGGGTGCCAGGCCTGGCTTCAGCACCAGCTGGGGGTCACGGTCCTGGCCCTATCGCTGATTCCCAGAGCCCCCGGCCCTGAGAGTTTTCAGCGTTCACTTTTGTACCTCGGGGTTGGGGAGGGGGTGTCGTCAGCCATGCTTCTGAAGCATCCTTAGTCCCGAGTCCTCTCCTTCCCCGACTTTGTCAACCTTTGCCCCTGTCCAGACTGTAGTGAGGGATGGTGAGCTGGGGCTTAGAGCTATGTCAATAAGGGGACAATGGGCTGGCACAAAGGGCCCAGCCCAGGCTGCAGATAAGCTGGGAGGGACTGAGGGGTGGCTGCAGCTCAGGGAGCTCTGTCCACGATGAGCATCTCCCACCCCTGAATCATGTCTTGCCTTCAGGAGTCCTGCTCTTATACTATAAGCAGAAGAACCTGCCGTGGGTATAGCAGGGTTACCACGTGGCCGGAGACCCCTCCAAGAGCCTACGCCCAATTAGCATGGTCATACCCTTCTCCCAGCCTGTAATCATTGCAGATCCGGATCAGCAAAACAGAGAGGCTGGAGCAAGGGATCGGTGGTTAAAAGCACTTGCTGCTCTTGTAGAGGACGAGAGTTCTGGTTACCAGCACCCACATGCTGGAGACAACCAATAGTAGCTAGCTCCAGGGAATCTGACCCCTTCTTCTGGCCTCCAAAGGCACTTGCATTCATGAACTCATACTAACACAGACACAAAAATTATATATACATGTATATATACATATGTATGTGTGTGTGTGTGTATATATATATGTAAAAGATAGAGGTCATCATGACTGTCAGTGGTCTCTGCTGCCTCCAGGTTGTTTTTCCTGACTTGGAGGTGCAGAGAGAAAGCACGCCACTCTTCCTACCTCCGTCATCCCTTTCACAGATGGCTGGACTAAGGCTAGTGTGGGGCCTCTCTTCCACCCCTGAGGGCTCCCTAGCTACAGTCTCCCATTTTGCAACTTGTCCCACAGGCTGCTCCCTGGCCCTCTGAGGACCTGCCATTGGGTGGAGTCAGTGTCAGGAGGCTCCCTGGAAGAGAACTTTCTAAGGAGGCTTGACCTGAGGCATAGGAGAGGCTTTTTGAGATCCTGGGATCTGCCCCCCTCCTCTTGAAGGAAACAAGGCTCAGAGTGGAGGCCCCTCCCCAGAGCAACTGGGGACGAAGGGATGAGCCAAGCAGAATGCTGGGAGTCCAAAGCTTTACCAGTTTCCATGCCATCCTTGAGGCCAGGGCATGGATGAGCCTGTCCTGGGGCTGACGCTGGTTAGGCACAAATATGCTGTATACTGGAAAGTTTGGATTCCCCCCTAGTACCACTAAATAAAAGCCCTAGCTAAGAACCAGGATGTGTAGATCTTGCTGTGCTGGGGCCAGTCTGCAAACCCTGGAAGGTTTCTGAGAGGAGGAGGTATTGGAAGCACACACAGGAGAAGGGACAGGACAAGTTAGCCCTACAGAGTAAGGCAGAGGCCGAGGCTCATGGGTGCTTTAGGGACCACGTCTGCTTCCTTCTCAGAGTCTGGAGTCTGAGCCCGGTCCAGCATACGTCCTTGTCCCTCTCTGTCCCAAGGAACCCTTTACAGCTATGCTTGACCTAGACAATAAATAAGGAGTCATCTTAGAACCAGTTCTGCTCCTTGGGCTAGGAATGACTTCTGGGGGGGAGAAGGGGGAGGAACGGGGCGGGGGAGGTCAAGCAAGGGTATTGCTTGCAGGAATGGCTCCACTGACAGAGTGCTGGTCCCCTGCTTGTGTGTCCCCCGTTCTGGCACAGGAAACAGGGAAGGAAAAGAGCGCAGCAGGGCTGTGGAGGGAAATGGGCTTTTCATCTACACCAGGGAGGCTGAGGGGCCGCAGGAACACAGCCTTAGCCAGGCCAGGCAGAACCTGCAGTGTGTCCCTTCCAGCAGCAATCCTGCCCTGGCTGACACTGGCCCTGCTGCTGACGTCCCCTCCAGCTGTAACTTCAGGGTAGTATCTGAGCCGTGATTAGCTACTCTCCTGGTATCGCTCTTAACCACTGAGCACCTCTCTCCTCTGTCCTGGCATCTCTGATGCCATCTACAAGGCAGTCTCTCTCTCACTCTCTCTCTCTCTCTCTCTCTCTCTCTCTCTCTCTCTCTCTCTCTCTCTCTCTCACGCACGCACGCACAGTTTTAGAAACTTTCTCAAAGTGCTGCTTCTCTCTGCACAGCTCAGCCAATGATGCCCACTTCTGGCTCTGCTGCTGGGCAGCCAGGCAGACACATCTCTGCTCCAGACAGGCAGATGCAGTCCTGATCCCAGCCTCAGAGATGCCCCAGGATTTACCAATTCATGGCCTTGACCCAGATGGTGTCCACTGAGGCATTTGAGATGACAGGAAGCAGTCCCAGAGAGGGCCCAGAAGACATCAAATGGCCCAGCATGGCCAAGGACCACCCACATAGAGGATCTCTCCGACCAAAAGCAGGCCAGAGTATCAAGACTAGGGTTCCTCACCCAGGTCCCTGTCGCAGCCCTCAGCAAGTACCCGGGTCTGAGTTCATACCTCCTCCTCCCATGGCCCCCTCCTCCCTTCAAACCACAGTGCCCCGAGGCCTCTGGAACGCGTGCCCAGGACCTCAGTGATATTTTGAGTTTAAGAAAACTTTGCAGTCGGCAGGAGCTCTTAAAGGTTATAAATAGCAACCGCGGGAGCCCATGCCGGGAGAGGCGGAAACACGTGTCAAATACGCCTGGGAGGAGGGTATTCCGAGGCACAGACCCCCCCCATCCACACACACACACACACACACACACACACACACACACACACACACACACACGGGACCTACCAGGCTTCTGGGCATTTTACAACCACTGGAGCGGGAAGTCACACCCCACTTGGAAGGTGGCTAGGAAGCAAGACCCCCTTCTGCCCCTCAAGCAGGGTCCCTGGTGATTGACTAGGTTGCCAGGGGCACTTGGGGGCACTGTTGAACGGAGATCTAGGTGGGAGCTTTCTCCCTCCCCTCTTCCTCCACCAGCCCTCACCCCCCACCCCCACGCCCCAGCCCGGAGCTTACACACAGGGCTGAAGGGGCTTGGGACAGTGCTCTCTGTAACTATCAGCAGCTAGCAAGGGGTTATTGTAAAGTCATGAGAGAGCCAGGCACTCCGTAGATCCCCAAGTCCTAATTCTTTCTCTCAAGCGCTGCTGCCGCCTCCTTTCCATGTGGAGGGGCCTTAGCGAACCCGAATAAAGTGTGGTGGAAGGGACTGGAGGCAGCAGGAAGGGTCCAAGAGGGCGGGAAGCAGATCCCAGGGCCTCATCCTCCGTGGTCTGATCCCAATGTTTCTGCCTCCAAAAACAGAGTTCCCTTGCTGGGCAGTTAAGGAAGAGAAGACCTGGGACAGGAAGACTCCTTTACTTTAGGGTGATAAGAGGTATGTAATTTGTCAACGACCCAAAATGGGATACAAAGGTCTCCATAAGGTCAGTGGGCAGGGACACTGCCATCTCAGGCTTTAAAGTCTGAAGATGTGCTCTGGAGCTTGGGGAGTACAGCTCTGTCCTCGTCCAAGACATCTGTCATCTAAGCTCTGTCTGGACCTCAGACAAAACAGTCATGAAGGCCCCACAGCTGCTGAGGGACAGCGAACCTCCGTGACCACCACGGATCTTCCCAAGTGCCCTCCAAGCGATCTGGGTAGGAACTACTACCCCCACCCCCCAAGCGAAAAGGTAAAGAGGGAGGCATGGCCAAGCCTCTACATGTCTTCGGTCCTGCCTCCCTCATATTCTTATCCCCCTGCTGGTCCCTAGCGGGTCTGGGGGAGGCAGTCATGCTTGGCATCCAGGAGCTGTGAACCTCAGGGAGCCCCAAAGGGTTTATGGGGCTCCCAATGAATGGGAGCCTGTTGAGCTCTGAGGGGGCCCAGCCCAAGTAAACATCGTTGGGTCTGAGCTGCCATTCTCGCCCTGCCTACTTACCCAGGACCCAGGACCAAAATACGACTTCCTGTCCCCAGGCTAAGGGCCAGAATCACCCCTCACAGCCTTAGGCTGGGGCCCACTGGAGGAACACAGACTGGCCTGAATGCCAGATTTTCAGATGCGAAGCTCTGCCCGCTTCCAAAATGAGTCCCTGATCCCTTTGACTCTCAAACCTTTCATCTGTTAAGGGCAGATTGGAAACTGAGGCCATGAGTAGGGAGGGATCCAGCTCAGGGCCACACAGACCAAGCAAAATAGGTCCCAGGCTCCTGGCCCATGGCGAAGCAAAGGATCTCAAGATGAGGAGGACAGTACTGAGTCAGAGGGTCAGGGTGGCAGTGATGTTTAATGGGAAACAGGGGATTGTTTCCTCCTCTGGATGTAACAGCCCAAGGACCTACACAAACGAAACCAGGCCCCTGTGACCCTGGCCACAGAATGGCCAATACATTCTTGCATAGCCCTTGGGTAGCACATCTCAGAACAGCTCAGACTGGGGACAGGGGACCTACAGTCACTGTTGGTGTTGTTTGTCGTGGTCTTGCTCTGTGACCTAGCTAATCCATCCCGTTCTCAGGCCTCAGTTTCTCCCCCCAGGAAGTCAGGTATTAACAAACTCCTTGCCTCCCTTTCTAGTTTGTGAGCCAAAGTAGTACACTGGAAATCTGGGTGGGGTGGTACTGTGATCACAACACTCCACTCAGGAGGCTGATGCAGGAAGACCAGGAGTTCAAACCCAGCTTGGACAACACAGGGAACAACTAACTATCTCAAGCAAAATGGTTGACATGGTGGTGCTCACCTGTATAATATCAGCACCGAGAGAGCCAAGGCAGGGTGATCAGGAGTTCAAGGTAGTCTAGGCTATGTATGGATTCTCAGTCAGCCTGGGCTACATATCAACACCACCTGGCCTCAGAACAAATCAAACACCACACAAGAGTAAAGGAGACCAAATGTGTGGTGCCCACTGGCAAGAGCCCAGAAGGTCTAAGAGAGGTGACGCTGGAGACAAGGGTCCTAGGAACATGCCCTGGTGACAGAAGGGTGGTTTGAGGCAGCCACTTCACATGCCGGGCACTGGGGGCTGGCGTTGGAATGTGCTGAGTGGCAGCTGCTATGTGAATCATTAGACCTCGTCAGGCCCAGCCGGGGCTTCCAGACGTAAACCAGCTCAGACTGGGCTCAGGCACAAGGGCAGTCTCCAGCCCAGGTCACCGGGTCCTGGGGACCTGCGGGGGAGGTTCCTAGGATCTTGCATAGTTGCTGTGTTCCTACTGTGTACATCCTCACCCTCAGCATCCACTCCTGCTTCTGTCAGGGCCTAGTCTACAGACTCACGAAGGAGGGTCCACCCTGTGCGTAGGCCCCTGCCCACTGTGCACAAGCAGACCCTGAGCCTGGGAGGTGCATCAGTGTGGGGCCGGATAGAGAGGGCTTCCTGGCTGGCTTCATACCAGGAGCCACATTCTAGTCAGATATGGGTGGTTGTAAGGTTGTGGGGGGTGGGGTGGGGATCTAGACAAAGGCTTGAGTGAAATGGGAGCCCCTGCATCTCCCTTAGCTGAGACCTCAGGAATTTTTTGTTGGTTTGTTTGGGTTGTTTTGTTTGATTGGTTGTTTTTGTTTCTTCTTTATTTTCAGTTACGTTGATTTACGCCCCACCCCCCCGCCTGTGTGTGTGTGTTGTGTGTGTGTGTGTGTGTGTGTGTGTGTGTACACGTGTGCCATGGCACATGGTGGAGATCAGGGGACAGCTTGCAGAAGTTGACGTTCGCCTTCCACAACGTGAGTTTCAGGGGTCAAACTCAGGTTGTTAGGTTTGCTCGATGGCAAACTCCTTTCCCTGCTGGGCCATCTCACTGCCCACCCCACCCGCTTTTTGAGACAGGGTCTCAAGTAGCCCAGACTGGCCTCAAACTCTCTTCTATGTAGCCAAGGATGACCTTGAATTTCTGATTCTCCTGGCCCAACTCCCCGTTCCTGGGATTGCAATCCTATGCCACCAGGTCCAGTTGCAGTGGTACTGGGAAGGACGTTCATGCCACGCAGGCGCTCTACTTCCAACTGCGCTGCAGCCCCGCCCCCATCCATTCATCTTAATTTATGTGTATGGTGTGCCTGCATGGGCTTATGTGCACCACGTGCATGGAGATGCCTGCACAGGCCAGAGAACTTTGGATCCCCTGGAACTAAAGGTAGTTGTGAGCCATCTGACGTGGGTGCTGGCAACTAAACCCAGGTCCTCCACAAGAGCATGTAAGTGCTCTTAACTGTGGCGCCATCTCTCCAGTTCCTAGGTATTTATTTTTGAAACAGGGTCTCCCTATGTAGCCCAAATTGGGATCATTGTACTCAGCTCTCCCGGCTCAGCCCCCTACCCCCCACCCTCCACCCCCCACACACCATTTTATTCTCATGATACTTGGAATCCAACGAAGGATCTTACTCATGATAAACACACTCTTCCACTGAGCTACATCTCCAGCTCAGGTATCAGCTTTTCTCTCTGGAATGTGAGTATAAACCAGCCCATACCCCATTCTTTTAAGGCTCCTAAACCTTGGATAAAATCACTTATAGATGCTCTGTTCATACCATGTGGCAGCCTGGGTTTCCGAGAGGTAGAAAGGGCCAGAAGGATTAGACAGAAACAGGGATAAATAAAAGGGGAATTAGTCATCGTGAGGCTTGGAAGGGCAAGGAAGGACAACTGAGGCACAGGCTCACCGGAGGTTGAGCTGGCTCGGCGCCTGGAAGGCAGATCCATGAGGGTTGCAGGGAGGGCCTAGCCCAGGCTATCAGAACACTGGCAGGCTTGGGGTCTGGGACAAAGTCCTGAGCCAGTGCAGGGCTTGGTAAAAAATCATTAATTTTTCTTTGCAAGCCAGAGCTCTGACCCGGGCCTTTTCCTGTCTTCAACAGCAGCGTCCCCTTGCTCAGGCCTGAGCTGCAGTATCTTCTCTGGAGTTTCCCATGGCCTCCCCATGGCCAACCTGAGTCTGCTCCTCAACCTGAGGCCACATTTGAAAGACCTGTGGATTCCAGGTAAGTGGGACTTGGGGAGTAGGGAGGCGTTAACTGAAGCTGGGAGAAAGAAACAAGGTTAAGTTGCCTCTGCTGTAAGCCTGTGCTGTGCCCTGGGGGCAGACAAGGACCTGGTGTCCAGGACAGCAAGGCACCTATGACCATGACATCAGCCAGAGGAAGTCCATCCCCCCCAGAAGCCTTTGGAGTGTGTCCTGATGGAGACAAAGCCTCCTGGCCTCCTGGACCCCCATCCTCCCTCCCTCCCTCCCTCCCTCTCTCCCTCCCTCTCCCTCCACCTTCCTGGAGGTGAGAAGCCAGACCCTGCTGCATGAGCAGGGGGGTTACCCAACCAGCTGCTATGGAAGTCTTCAGTGACTCAGCTGGGTAGGGGAGTGTTTATGAGCAGCCGAAATGGCTGTAAAAGTGGCACCTTGCTTCACTTATGGCCTGGCCACCCCATCCTATACTGGCCCCTTGGCTCAAAAAGTTTCCAGAGGGACCGGGTAACGAGAGAAATGTCTGGGGTCTGAAACCTGGGAGGAATCCTGGTCTGAGGTCAGGGTTCAGCCACGGGTTGTAAATCAGACTGGGATAAAGGCTTAACCTGGGGTCAGGTTCATTGTGGGGGCAGAACAGTCTGGGAGCAGAGCTAATCTTAGCATGCAAGTGACTTTGGGGCTAAGTTGGGGATGAAGTATGAGGATGAAGGGTGGTGTTTCAGAACCAGATGTGGGCTCCTGATTCCACAGAGCTTCCAGGCACGTGACAAGGGGTTTTCTGAGAGAGTAAGGCCAGACTACAGAGCTGGAAGAGCTGTAAGTCTGACAATCCGAGTGGTCCCAGGTTCTGTGTACCTTGGCTAGAGCCCTACTCAGACTGGTAGCAGCAGAGGCCTATCCGTCCGCGGCTGCCACACCAGCAGAGGTGGAGCCAGAGTCCAGACACTGCTCTGGACCTGAGCTAGGGTGACCATCTTATCTCCCCCTGCTAAGTCCCAGCTGGGGATCAAAGAGAAAAACACAGACCCACTCCCTACCCCAGCCTTGCTTTTCCCAACTCCATTGAAAACTGATGTGAAACAAAGCAGAAACTGACGGGACAGCCCAGGGCATGCCAGCCAAAGGGCAGGGCGGGCGCTACCCAACCCTGGTGTGCTACTAGTTAATATGCGATCCCTCGCCCCATTCCGAAGGTGGCAGTTTAACCAGGGGCCTGAGGGTGAGTTGGGTGATCATAGTGTGGAATGTCTAGTCAGGGAACTCTGGGGTGAGGTGCTTGACAGAGCTAGGGAAATGCCCTGAGGGGACCCAGAGACCATCACAGCACCCTAGCGATTGCCACAGCCCACCCTGGTCCACCCAAGGGCAAAGCTTAGCTTTCTTTTGTTGTTTCATTTTCTCGAGACTGGGTCTCACTATGTAGCTCTGGCCTGTAACTTGCTATATAGATCAGGCTAGCCTCGAACTCACAGAGACCTGCTTGATTCTGCTTCCCAAGTGCTGGAATTAAAGGTGTGCACCACCATGCCCAGCCCAAAGTACAAGTCAAGAGGTTTCTATTGTTAGAACTAGGAACTCTGCTCGGTCAACTCCTAGATGGCTCTCATTCTTGATTCCAGTACGTTCTTTTCTCATCACCAAGGGAAAAGACAGCCGTCACCGTCACATGAAACTTGGGTCATTAGAAACACGTAACACAGAGACCTTCAAAGCATAGCACTGTGTTCTTCCATTCTCAGAGAACACGCATAGCATACAAGAGAGACCTGAACTCCCACCCAGCACTACTGAGGATGTGGGGACAGGAGTAGGGATGAGTGTCCTCCATACCAAACTGAAGAGTGAGATCCTGACTTGGAAACAGAAAAACCACACAGAGGTGTGAGCGTGAGCAGGCCAGAAGTCCAGCAGACTGTACCTATCGGGAACAGTCACTTTGAAGCAGGCCAGAAGTCCAGCAGACTGTACCTATCGGGAACAGTCACTTTGAAGGAAATAGCAGGCTTTGAACACCAGGACAAGAAACTCAAGAGCAGTGGGCACAGAAGAGGGGCATGGCAGAAGAATGTTTGAGGAAGGCAGTGTGGATGTGAGAATGGGAACTCACATCCACACTGCCTTCCTGTGAGTTCCCGTTCCTGTGAGGTGGGGGGGGGGGCTCCTTGAGATGGAGAAAAGGCTTTTTGTCGGGGAAAGCTGAGCTCATTTGCATAGAATGCTTGTGGAGAGCCCCCCTGAGCTCACGGGTGTGCAAAGTTTGTCCCTTTGAGTAAGCTGGTCATCTCCCCAATTTTGCAGATGTCAAAACTGAGACCAAGACCCCCGGAGAGTCCTAGTGATTCGGACCCAGAATTGGTAAGTAAGTAAGCAAGGGTGTCAGTTAACTGGGTGGTATTTTTCAGGGCACCACATTTCTTTCAGCAGGCCTTTCCTTACTCCTCTGTTCCAAGCACTCCCAAACTTCTCTGCTGCGTGATGCTCCCTACCTGGTACTCAAGGAGGTGGTAGGCTTGGAAGTCCAATGTCTAGGACCCAGGGGTTCAGCATGGAGTACATAAACTCCACCTCCCCTTACTAGCCTCAACCTCCACACACACACACCACTCCTCTCTTTCCCCACGTCGAGGGTCCCAAAACAGCCACCAGCATTTGGGAGCCGGCGTGATGGAGGGAGGTGATGTATAAGAGTGGATGTCCTAGCTGAGCCCCAAGTCTTGTAGCCTCGAATCGCCCGAACTGGTCTAGGTGGGAGAGCTGGAAATGCCTGGTAAGCAGCCGATAGGTCGGTCGAGACATCTTAAGATACCCAGACTAGAAAGGGACCCCTCTAAGCTCCAGACCTAGGCAGGAGGAGCACTCTGCGGTTCTGGGATCGCTACACCCCAGGACCAGGGATGGGACAGAGGATGGAGGACCTGGCAAGGGCGGGGCGGGACTCGAGGGCGTTGGCTGCATAGCCTGACTCTGGCTGGAGGTGGAGCAGCTTCCCCAGGGTCCCTACCCAGCCAGAACAGGAACCCCACGGTGCACGGACAGTGGCCCTAGGCGTGCGAAGTACTAGGCGGCCTCCGCAGTGGCTCCGCTCCTGGAGCCCGCCTGCTCATCGCTAGGCTGGACGATCTGGGGTGATGGGTGGTCTGTGCTTTTCCAAAGGAGAGAGAGAATAAAGCAAAAGCGGGGACAGCGTCCCAGCCCCGGTTCTCAGGTCCCGATGTCAGAGCTCCCTAGACTCTGTGCCCCCAACACTCATCCTTCTGCCGAAAGACCCCGGGCCGGGTCTCTGGAGAGATGTCCCGGGGTGGGGGGCGGCGGGCTCGGCTCTGCCCTCCACACACCCGCCCGGGAGGCGGTGGAGGGGGCAGGGGCGGAGGAGGTCCGGGGAGGGCGCGGGGGAGGGAAGAGGCTCCGGGTTGCGGGGGGAGGGGAGCGGCAGACGCCGAGGCGAGGGACGCGCGAGGCGGGCGGCGGCTCGGAGCAGCGGCCAGGCGGGGGGCTCAGGAGGCCAGGCAGGCCAGGGGGGATCCCGAGAGCTCCATGAAGTCCCCCCGGGGCCGCGGACGGGGCGCTGGCTTGGGGAGGCTGTCGGGGGGGCCCCGACATTCATGGCAAGGCGGGGGCCGCGGCGGCGTGCTCGGAGTAAGTCGGGGCTTGGGGGGTAGGGTCCGGCGCGCGGGGCGCGGGAGGCCGGAGTGGGGCAGGAGCGACTCGGGGCCCGGCCAAGGCGGGCCCGGCTGCTCGGTCTCGGTGTCAGTCTGTGGCGCCTCCTCGGAGCCCGGTGGAGTCGCCAGCCCGCTGCCGCCGCTCAGTTCGGTGGCTTTTTTGGAAACTTGCAAATGTTTTCGTAGAGGAGGGGAGGGGGGAGCGAGGGAGTGACCGAAACCGAGCTTGGGGCCGCTGGAATAGCAGAGGCCAAGGCCGGGGAACGAGGGCGGGGGCAGTGTTCGGAGAGGGGGGGGGGACGACGCTAGCTAGAGACCGACTGACAAGCGGACGGGCTGCCCCAGAGCCGGGGCCGCAGAAGCGCTCGTGCCGCTGGGGCGCACGCGGCGCGGGTTCGGAGGATGGCAAATGGGGTGCAGGAGGTGTCTGCCAAGGGCACGGGGGTCCAGCCTGGGCTGGGGAGCCCGGCCGCAGTGCCTCCGGAGAGCCCGGAGCTGGCGGCAGGAACACCGAAGGGCTCAGTGTCGTTGCAAAAGTCGGGATGGCATCCCGTAGTCGCACGCCCCGCGCAACTCAAAACGCGCCCCCTGCCCCGCCCCGACTCCCCTGTTGCCCACTGCCGCGGAGCTAAAAATAACAGCCTGGTCGCCCCCCGCAGACCGCGACCCCGACCCCTCCCCCGCCCCTCCCCCACTGGGCGTGGAGTGAAGCCACGGCTCCCAGTTCCCCCCAAAGAGGGGGGAAAAAGACAGAGAGAAAGAAAGAAAGAAAAGGCGGCGCGGGAGGGGAGCGGGGGGCGGGCCGGGGGCGGGGGGCCCAGCCATATGGATGTGATTTCTCCGCTCCGAGGCAGACAGGCCGCTCAGCAGCGCTCGGCGCCCGCCCGCCGCCCGCCCGGCCTCAGGCTGCCTCCCTCCCTCCGCCCTCCCTCTCTCCATTGCGCCGGTTGGTTCTCTCGCTCGCCCTCGGCGTATGGGCCCCGCACCGGGCTCCGGGGCCTCGGGCCGCCCGGACGCCGGGGTCCCCTAGGACGGGGTGTGGGCGGGGCGGCCCGGCCTGACACAGCTCTGCACCCTCCAACCATCACCAGGGCCGGCGGCGGCTGCCCCGAGGGACGCGGCCCTAGGCGGTGGCGATGGGGGCCGCCCGGATCGCACCCGGCCTGGCGCTCCTGCTCTGCTGCCCAGTGCTCAGCTCCGCATATGCGCTGGTAAGTCTCTCTCCGTCTACATTCAAACACAAGAATCCTGGAGTTGCTCTGGGGTCCCTGGGCGAGTGTAAGGCGCAAAGATTTGGGTTCTCCTAATAGTCTGAACTTTGGGATGGTGCCCCCCCCCCTCCGCCGCTGTGAACCAGGAATCCTGGTGCCTGCTCTCGTTGGGGTGTCTTAATTACCGTAGGTTTCAGCTGCCTGAAGTTTCCCCACTTCTGAAGACTTGGCTTGGGGTCCTGGGTCTGGAAAGCTGTGGTTGGAGTTTCCCTACACCATGCTTCTGTGAGCACACGGCTCTGGTCGTATGTATCTCTTTCGATGGTGACAGTGTGATCCAGCGGGCTCTGGGTGTGGAGTCCCATAGACTGCGTTGGGGGCCTTTGCTTTCGCAAGTTTTGTTTGCACTCGATGCTCAAAGCTGTGTGCAAGAAGTCTGAAAATCCCATAGACTGAGGATAGGGTGTAGAGCCCCCTCCAGCGCTCAGGATCCCACAGATACACAGAGGTATGCACTAATGGGACAGCTTTGTCCGAAGTGGAAGTCGTTTGCCTGGGGAGGTGGGTGTGGTGTGGTATGGAGGTCCCCTGAAAGACAGACCTCACAGTACACCTTGCAGAAGATATGTGCTGTGTGTGGGGTAGTCTGGCGAGTGAGCTGATCTTTGGGGGTACTGTGCATGGTCTGAGAATGGAGACCAGGAGATAGAATAGTAAAGAGGGCCAGAGAGAGAGAGAGGGACAAAGGGTTGGGGTGAGAGCTCTGAGCCCGGCAGGGACAGACTCGGGACAGCAAAGACAAATGGAGAGCTGGAGACACTAAGGGGAATCATGATCCCATCTTGGGCTAGGGTCTGGGTGCCATTTCCCAGAGAGGGGAGATTTTCCATCCTCTCATATCCCACAGCGGTCCTATCTGAATTGTCCAACCCGTTCTGGAATCAGCATCTGTGCCTGACTTTAAGGTCTTGTTGCCTCCGTACCCCATCCCCGACCCAGGTCTAGAGAGACAAGGCAAGCAGCTTCCTCCACAGGACAGAGCCTCCGATCCGAGGACAGGGGAGGTCTGGGACTCCTCCAGTTCAGCCTTCAGCTTGTGTGACCTTGGATTGTCCTTCCCCACGCCTCAGTTGCCCATCTGTGAAAAGAGAGCATGAGAAACTTTGCCGAACAACCTTGCAGTTCGCTGTTCTCCTTCTGTGGTCCCCCACATTCTATTTACCAGGCCCATACCCCCCCCCATTCTAGCTCAATGACTGCCCCAGAAAGGAACTTGTACACAGGGAGACAAGTTCGGTGGCCTGAGCTGGCTGTTCCAGAGACTTTTCCTCAGTGACTTCTGTGTGTGTGCGCACACATGTGCATGGGGTAGACCGGCTGATGGGTAAGGTATCCTGAGTGTGTGGCTGTGTGTCCATCAGCACAGGGCTTTGTGGGCGTCTGGGTCGGGCCATGGGATTGTGTGTATTCAGGTCCACATGTACCTGAAGCTTCCGAGGGATGCACAGTTGTAGACACGTGTGTACACGTGTGCGTGCATCCTGTGAGTGTGTGTGCACACAGGTCTATTGTTTGCTTATTTGTATTTAACAAATGCTTCTGTGTTTTCTGCTTGCCAGTCCATTGTTCTAAGCACTTTACGCAGATCAGCTAGTTTAATCTTCCCAACAACCCTCTGTGGAAGGTGTTTTCCCTATTTTTTATTAACTCATCCAGATCCACTATGACCATTGTGTGTCTGATGTTAATGGGGTCTAAGCCCTGTACCTCACTGTGTGTGGTGGAGGGGAGCCCCTAGGACTCCAGAAAGCTCTGTGTGGAAGTTGAGGTATATGCAGAGAATTTTCCTGGTTGAGGAGGGCCCTATGCTGAAGACAGAAGGACAGATGCCAGTAGGGCTCTGCGGGGACCTTGCTGGTCATGTGAGTGCTGTGGACCATCTCCTGCTTCGGGTCTAGTCTGAGGGGCAGGGTCGGCCAACCCGCCCCCCCACCACCGTGTGGGATCCCTGGGCTCAGCTGGAGTCAGCAAACAACTGGCAGCCTGCCCATTCTCTTTCCTAAGCCCATTTCTATCTCCATAGCATACACATCTGCTGTGTCCAGATGTGTATGTACAGGTACGGACAAAGCCCGTCTGTCTCAGCTGTCACCAAACCTATAGACTACCTACCTAGCCAGATCCAAGGCCGTGCTCACTTCTCCCATGATCTTGTTTGGGGTACCAACGAGCATCCCACTGGGAGAACACTGACCGCAGCTGGACTCAGCTGGCCCATCTGTGTCACAAAGAAGAGTAGCCCAGAGACGAGCGTTGAAGGAGTGAAGTTTGGACAGGGGATAGGCCCACAGCTTCTGAGCAGGCAAAAGGATGGTCTTGTCCTTTGAGATTCTTTACCCTACAGCACCCTAGAGAACCCTCAGCTCACATGAAAGCAGCGAGGCAGGTCTGAGTGTGGGATATGGCCCTTGGGTAGGGCTCCACAGAGAACGTGTGGTCTCTTAGGCTGGCTGTGCAGGCAACCTTTTCCAACCAGCCCAGGGGGGCAGCTCAGAAGGTACTTAATTTTTTTTAACATTTAGTGTGTGTGTGTGTGTGTGTGTGTGTGTGTGTGTGTGTGTGTGTGTATGAGTGCTTGCGGGAGTCAGTTCTCACCTCCCTCCATGTAGGTTCCAAGTATTGAACTTAGGTTTCAGGCTCAGACGGAGAGCACTTTACCTGCTAAGTCATCCTGCCAGACCAAGGTGCTTGCTTTTCAAAGTAAGAACATTTATCGAGCAGTAGCTTTCCATGGAGTCTGAGCGAGAACCTGCCGTATATATTTTCTCACCCTGGCCATTGTTCTAGCCACTTTATGGGGAAATGACCTTGAGGCTCATGTAGGAAGGCTGGCAGAAGAGGATCTGAACCATCTGAACCCAGGACTCAGACCCAGGATTCTTTCCTCTAAGTGAGGTGAGGGTCAACTCTGGGCAAGAGGTCCCTCTGTGTCACGTTGGGGTTTCTTCTTTAAAAAAATGAAATCTCTGTTATCTTACCTTTTTAATTGTTTATTTCATGACTAATACATGAACACGTTATTTATAATTGTTTTTGCGTTATTTTAATCTCTATATATGTGCACGTGTGTGCATGTGGGTAGGTCTGAAGGCTGAGGACAGCCCGGGTGTTGTCCTCGCCTTCCACCTTATTTGAGACAAGGTCTGTCTGGCGTGCTGCTGTGCGCACCAGGCCAGCTGGTTCTCAGGCCTGAGGAGTCTGGTTCGTCTCTATGTGGGTTTGGGAATCCAAACTCCAGTCTTCATTTGTGAGCAGCAAGTGCCTTCCCCACGAGCCATCTCCGCAGCCCACGAGTTCGAATGACACGGAGAGAACAGAAGTTTTCTTTGGGCACTGTCCAGTCCCAGCCCCCTTTCTAGAGAAAGACATTTTGATAGTCTGGGGAGGGTCCTCTGTCTCCGTCTCTCTCCCTGTGCTTCAGATGGCACCTCTTTGTATACATAGCAAGTAGAGGAATGTCGCTTGTTTTCCGTTTGTTTTAAAAGAAGTCCAGCAAGCTTTCTCCATAGGGCTCTGTGACATGTGCGTCATTGTACCCAAAGGTGTATCTTCCTGTCTGTTATAAGTCTTTTAAAATACGTATTTTATATTTTTTGTGTTGGTGTGTGGGTTTTTGTGTATCTATGCAGTGCCTGAGGAGACCGGAAGAGCCTGTCAGATCCCTTGAAGCTGGGGTTACAGGCTGTTTTAAGCTGCCTGCGGTGGGTGCTGGGGGCAGAACTTGGGTCCCCTGCCAGAACAGTATGTGCCCTTACCCACAGGGCCATTTCTCCAGCCTCCAAAACCGGTTTTTAAAAATTATTTTATTGTATGCTTACTGTTTTGGCTGTGTGCATGTCTGTACGTTGTATGCATGCCATGCCTGTGGAGGCCAGAAGAGGACGTCAGATCCCCTGGAACTGGAGTTACAGGCAGTTGTGAGCCACCGTATGCTGTAGGGAATCCAACCTGGGTCCTCTGGAAGAACAGCCAGTGCTTTTAAACACTGAGCCATCTCTCCAAGTACTTTTTAATCCTGCATACTATTCCAAAGTCTGAACTTCGTTAAACATTCCTGAGGAATGCACATTCAGATCCTTTCTCCACAATCCGTGTATGTGTGTCTGTGTGTGTGTGCATGCATGTGTGTGCACATGAGTGTGTACATGTGAGAGAAGTTCCAGATGGTAGCAAAGAAGCTCCTTGAAATGCCCTCTTGGTTCTCCATGTGACCATTTCCCGGTAGGATATTTCTAGAATTTGTCTTTGCTGGGTCTGAGAACATGCACATTTTTCATTTTAATAGGCATGGCCAAATTGCCCTCTAAAAAGCTGTGCTGGTTTATACTCACCAGGACTGACCACAGGGCCCCCTCCCTGCTCGGCTCTGTTTCACAGGATGCAGTGAGGGGCCCTTTTGTCTCATCTTAGTATTTTCATAGGTGAAAAAACGGTGTCTCCTGTCATCCTAATTTACCCTCTGCCAATGACTTTCAGATTTTATACTTGTTTATTATCCAACTGCCCAGAGAGCTCGCTCGGAGCTATTACCCATCTTCTCTGTGAGTTATTTATCTTGCTTGTATTGATTTGTCGAAGCTTTTTATATCACCTGCCCTTAAACACATCCTCTTCCCCCGCCCCCCAACTCCCAGAACTGCCTGAGGACAGAGCAGTGGAAGAGGGGGCTCAGGCCCTCCCGGGAACTTGGGTTTTCTTCGGAATGTTTTAATGAGGCGTCAAGCAGCCTCCCCCAGATTCCTGCTGTGGGCCTTCTGGGGACACTCCCTGGTCCAGCTACCACA
>NC_051069.1:97958322-98053322 GCF_004664715.2 Peromyscus leucopus | reverse complement strand
AGGACCCAAATTCAACCCCCAGGATCCACACGGTGGAAGGCAAGAACCAACTTCTGTGAAGTTGTCCTCTGACCTCCACACACATCATGGCACACTCACATGCTATCTCTCTCTCACACACATGTAACAACTAAACAAACCTAAATCAAAGTCACACAAGCCCTGTAAAAGCAGTTTTCTCTGGCCAGGGGCTGAAAGCTAGAGAGGTCGGAAAAACATGAAGGATTAGCTACACCACTGCATGTGTGAGGAGTGTGGGTTATCTCAGAAACGGAGTCCTTCCTGCCTGAAGGCTAGCAAGCACGCAGGAACCATCCTCTGCCAACAGCAGTAGCAATCCTGGAGGTGGGAAATCCCTAGACACTCTATGTAAGGCCCAGGCAGTCCACATCTTGTCTTTGGTCTCAAGAGACTCTAAGCAGGAGATAACCCAGGAAAACTTGCTGACCTCTAAACTATGGAATTGGGAGACAAAAAACATGTACTCTTTTAGAAAAGTATTTTTATTATCTTATGAGTGTTTTGCCTGTATGTATTTCTGTGTAGTGTATATGTGCCTAGCGTCTGAGGAAGCCAGAAGAGGGTGTTGGATTCCTTGGAACTGGAGTTATAGATGGTTATGAGCCAACATGTAGGTGCTGGGAACCAAACCCAGGTCCTCTAGAAGAGCAAACAGTGCTCTTAAGTGCTGAGCCATGTCTCCAGTCTGAAATGAGTTGTTTTAAGCTATCAAATTAGCTTAAATTAGTATAATTTGTTTAAAAATATAGGCCGGGCATGGCAGTGCACCCCTTTAATCCCAGCACTTGGGAGGCAGAGGCAGGTGGATCTCTGTGTGTTTGAGGCCAGCCTGGTCTACAAAGTGAGTTCCAGGACAGCCAGAGCTGTTACATAGAGAAACTCTGTCTTGAAAAACAAAAACAAACAAACAAAATATATATATATATATAACACACACACACAGACTAGAGTTTTCCTTTTTTTTTTTTTTTTTTTTTTTAATTGGGGCTGGACATGGTGGAATACATCTTTAATCCTAGCACTCTGGAGGCAGAGGCAGGTGGATCTCTGAGTTCTAGGTCAGCCTGGTCTACATAGTGAATTTCAGGCCAGCTGCAGCTACACAATAAAACCTTGTTACAAGAAAATTGATGCAAGAAGATGGTGCAGTGGGTAAGAGCATTTGCTGTACAGGCATGAGGACTTGAATTCAAATCCCCAGAACTCGTGTAAAATAAATAAAAATATAAAATAATGCAGAAAAATTGTTTCTTGTACTTTACATATGTCCTAACTCTCTAAGAGTATAGTCTTCTTAGGGTCAGTCCATCTCTTAGCTCTTTTCTTTCTTTTTTTGTTTTGTTTTGTGTTTTGTTTTTTGTTTTGAGACAGGACTTGTCTGTGTAGCTCTGGCTGTCCTGGAACTCACAGAGATCCACCTGTCTCTGCCTTGCCACCATACCCAGCTAGCTATTCTTTTCTTTTTTAAAAAATTTATTATTTTTTATGTGCTTTGGTGTTTTGCTTGCATGTATGTCTGTATGAAGGTGTCAGATCCCCTAGAACTGGAGTTACAGACAGCTGTGAGCTGCCATATGGGTGCTGGGAATTGAACCCAGGTCCTCTGGAAGAGGAGTCAGTGCTTCTGACCACTGAGACATCTCTTCAGTCTCCTCAGCTAGCTTTTCTTATTTATGTGTGTTTATGTGTCTGTGTGTGTGTGTGTGTATATATGTGTCTGTGTGTGTCTGTGTATGTGTGTGTATATGTGTGTGTGTTTGTCTGTGTGTGTGTGTCTGTGTGTGTATATGTGTATGTGTGCGTGTATATGTGTCTGTGTGTGTGTATGTGTGTGTTTGTGTGTGTGCCTGTGTGTGTGTGCCTGTGTATGTGTGTGTATGTGTGTGTCTGTGTCTGTGTGTGTGTGTGTGTGTGTGTATGTAGGTCAGATGACAACTTGCAAGAGTTGGCTCTCTCCTTCCATCTAGCACATGACTGAGTTGTTAACTGTCACAATTGGTTCTGTGGCACCTGAAACAGGGCAGTGGAGGTGCAGGGTTCATTCTTACCTCCAGAATCAGGGGATGAGCAACTGCATCAGGCTTGATCAGGGCTAGTGTGAGCTGGAGAGCCTGAGGACTTCGCAAGATGGAGGTCATCTCACCCCTGCCATCAGAGAGCTGGGTTAAGGACCAGTGTTGACCTCTCAACCCCTTCTACCCTGGAGGCCATCTAGCCTTGCAAGTCAACCAAGGCCTTCACCCAAGACTCACAGATCGTTTGGTTGTTATACTGTAAGGCTGTATATGATACCTATTCATTTGCCTATTTGCACGCATGAAATTGTAGAGGGGACACTCAGGTTACCCTGTGAGACATATGGTCTCTTCAATGCTGCATTGAAGAGAAATGTAAGTTGATACTACCACCTGATTTTGCCAATACCTTCATATTTTCTAAACTCTTGTGTTTTTAATAAGGTTTATGATGTCTACTCTTGAACAGTCTAGCCTGAAGACTACAATGACTTAGCTGGGCAGTGGTGGCACATGCCTTTAATCCCAGCTCTCAGGAAGCAGAGGCAGGCAGATCTCTGTGAATTTGAAGTGATCCTGGTCTACAAAGCGAGTTCCAGGACAGACAGAGCTGTTATACAGAGAAACCCTGTCTCAAAAAAACAAAAATAAAATAAAATACTACACTGTGTAGTAGAATATTATTTTAAGGTGTGTAACTTTTGTTTATGTTTAACTCTGCGGAGCTGTGTTACCGTGCCTGTCTAACACACCTGATGGTCTAATAAAGACCTGGCCAATAGCAAGGCAGGAGAAAGGATAGGCGGGGCTGGCAGGCAGAGAGAATATGAAGAGGGAGAAATCTGGGAGAAAGAGATTGGGCAGCCAGAGAAGGAGGAGGACTCCAGGGGCCAGCCACCCAGCTACACAACCAGCAAGCCACAGAGTCAGAGTGAGATTTATGGAAGTAAGAGAACGGGAAAATCCTAGAGGCAAAAGGTAGACGGGATAATTTAAGTTAAGGAAAGCTGGCTAGAAACTAAGCCAAGCTAAGGTCAGACATTCCTAATTAAGAATAAGTCTCCACGTGTGAATTTATTTGGGAGCTGGATGGCGGGCTCCCGGAAAAGAGCAAAAACAAGCAACAATAATAACTGTTGTAAGGTCCTATCCCACAGTGTTCTTCCATCCACAGTAGGGTTGGAAGACTGACTGACAAAAAAATTCGGCTGCCAGTAGATAATGAAAAGACTTCAGGGCCACACACCATTGCTTATCTAATAGTATGGATGGTCTCCTCTGCCCAAATCACATGTTAACATGGTCAGCTGTCCTCAGTCGACAGACTTAGACAACTGTCATGGCTTGGCTGAACCTCTGTATGTGAAGCAGCTTGAACAGTATGAGGCATAAAGAGGCTCAAGTCGATGTTACTGATCAAACGAAGTGACAGCACAGCCTTATTTCTATTCACCTTTATATTCCCAGTGTTCAATATTTTGTAAGTGATTTCAATCAATACTTGTGGAAATAACACAACAGACAATATTTCTAGACTTGGTTAACATCAGAGGTCACCTCCAACTGTGAAATTCTACTTACATGTGAGAAACCACTTCTACAGGAGGAGAGATGTCAGCTGGGCACAAAGGCACATACCTGCAATTCTAGCCCTTAGAGGCTGACTGCTCAGCTGAACTACACAGCCAGACCCTAACCAAACCATACCAAACCAACCATGGCCTCAAATATCTTCTCTAACCTGTTAGCAAGCCCAGAGGTGTCCAGGGAGCAGGGCACAATCAGGTGACACTCTCATTCCTTTTAGCCTGCACATAGCTTAGCCGATCATGGTGGTGGTGCCAGGGGATGGCAGAAACAAAGAAACTATGCTAAGGTCTCTTCTACTCATGTCTTCTCTACAGCTTATTACTGGATGTTCCATTCAAACGATGTAGCCAAGCCCAATCTAAGCAGTACAGGATCTGCATACCCACTTCACCTAATAACATTCTAGATGATAACATGGCACTGTGGCCAAGTACACATGGGGATGTCCTTGAGCCCTCCAGTCCCAACTCCCCACCTCCACACAAGTTCTAAAAGTCTTACCTTGAGCCGGGCGGTGGTGGCGCACGCCTTTAGTCCCAGCACTCGGGAGGCAGAGCCAGCCGGATCTCTGTGAGTTCGAGGCCAGCCTGGACTACTAAGTGAGTCCCAGGAAAGGCGCAAAGCTACACAGAGAAACCCTGTCTCGAAAAACCAAAAAAAAAAAAAAAAAAAAGAAAAAGTCTTACCTACATACTATATCTCAAAGTCCACACAAATCTCTTCCTTTTAACTTCCTTTGGGACTTCTGTGACACCCTCCTCAATGGTGTCTAGGCTTTTACTCTTGACACTCTGTTCTACAGCAGCCACAGTAATCAAAGCTAATTATACAGTGCCCTCCTCAACCCTCTACAGTATACTGATTTTTGAAGACCCAGACTTTAACCTGCTCTGGTCCCTGGGTCTTCTGGTCCCAGAAGACTTGAACTTCTTTGGCTTCATCTGGAGCCCCACATCCCTTAACTCTTTTGCTCCAGTTTCATAGGTTTTCCAGTGCCATGCGTCTCTAGCCTGACAAGCTTTGTGTAAGGAAGTGTCTCCATCGCTCGTCTGCTTCCCCGTTACGTCCTTTTTGCCCATTTGCACCCAGCTCACTTCTCCAGGCAGACTTTCAGGGCTCAAACGCTTCTTTCATCTACATCTTCTCCATTAAAGCCCAGCTTCGTGAAAGCAGGGGTCTGTTTCATTCACCATCCTCACTTTAGTTCCTATACAGGGTCCCCAGTACGGACCTGGCTTTCCACAGTATTTAGCTGGATGAATCAGTGCATGAACTTGATCCAGCCATCCCAGGGCCAGGCTGTTAAGAGGTCTGCAAGGGAGGACGGGTGACCTATAGAGGGGGTGTGGTTCCTCTACAAACGCCCGTTGGTTAGGGCTGTCGGCTATTGGTTTACAAGAAAATACTGTCATGTAAAGAAAGGCAGGAGGATCTCTGTGAATTCGAAGCCAGCGTGGTCTACACAGCGAGTTCCAGGACAGCCAGAGCGGTTAAGCTGAGAAACCTTGTCTCCCAAGACCAAAGAAAATAAAAGAAAAAAAGAAAGTGGCTTGCCGCAAAGGTCACCCTACCAGACAGTTAAAATTTTACCAGCTGCCCGACACCTGAGGCCGTTTCTTTTACTCCCACGATCGTCTCTGACACTACTTCGACCCCACTTCTGTGGCCACGCCCCCACCGAAGTCTTGACTACGGAACGCCTATTTCCTCCACATTCTAGGCCTCAAACCTTACGATCTGGGCTTCTCTACACCGGGCCAAAGCCCACCCCAAACTCAGCTACCCCGGCTCCAATGCAGGCCTGGGTTCTGTGTTCACCTGTTCCTCCCGGGAACCTGGTCCTCCCGGCAACGCTCCAGACCAGCAGGCACTGAGCTAGTTAGCCTGCGGGGGCCCTTTGGGGTCCTTCAGGCACGTTGTCGGGCAGCCCTCCCAGGGTCCTACTGCCTATCTGCCGAGAAGTTGCGTGTCGTGTGTGTGTCCGTCCGTGTGTGCGTGTGTCCGTCCGTGTGTGTTCTACTGCCTAGCGGCGGATAAAGTTCAGTGGCGCGCGTGTGTGACAGGTTGAGAGGGAACAATAATCCGTTCAAAACTTGCTCATTTAACTTCAGGACTCGGGTCTCAGACATGGGGGCTGCAGTGCTGACAGACAGCTTGTTTACACCAGATGTCTTCCTGAGAAAAGTCCCTTCCTCACCCCCCCTCCCCTTTCTTTCTTTCATTTTTCGAGATAGGGTTTTTCTGTGTAGCCCGGCTGTCCTGGAACTCTCTTTGTAGACCAGTCTGGCCTCGAACTTACATAGATCACCTGCCTCTCGAGTGCTCGGATTAAAGGCGTGTGCCACCACCGCCTGGCCCATTTATTTAAAACAAACAAACAAACAAACTTAAAAAAATTTTTTTATGATAACCCACATGCATGCCTCGTGCCCATGGAGCCCGGAGAGGGTGCTGGATCCGTTGGAACTGGAGTTAAGGATGATTTTGAGCTTACACTTGGGTGCTAAGAAGAGCAGCCAGTGCTCTTAACGGCTGAGCTATCTCTCCAGCGTGACATCCATTCATTTATTTTATATGTATGGTGTTTTGCCTGTATGTATGTCCGTGTAGCATGTGTGTGCGTTAGTAACAGGGGCCAGAAGATCATTCACCTGGGACTGGAGTTACAGGTGTTTGTGAGCCACCATGTGGGTGCTGAGTATCGAACCCAAATCCTCTGCACCATCTGTGAGTGTTCGTAAACACTGAACCTTCTCCAGTCTTGATAGTCCTTCTACCTGTCTGGCTGATGAAGCATGAGTCCGTTTCTGTTTCCACAGGGTGAGATTAACCTTACCATAGTCAGACATTGCTTTAGTTTTACTTTCCAGATGGACCAAGCCCAATTTTCCTTTCTGTTGTCATCCCTTAATGTACCTCTGGAGTATGAGACTTCTCTAGCTTTAAAATGATTCTCCTAACTCAGTTTTTCTTCAGCCTGTGTGGTTTCTAATGCACATAAAACACGTACCCAGTGGAAGACTCGTTGCATAATTAGCGGTTGTTTTGACCATTCTCAACAACAAAACAGCATAATAAAAGTAAGGGCATAGCTGGATCAGGCCCTCTGAATAGGTGAGACAGTTGATTGGCTTGATCAGTTTGGGAGGCATCTAGGCAGTGGGACCGAGTCTGTGCTCGTTGCATGAATTGGCTGTTTGAAACCTGGAGCTTATGCAGGGACACTTGGCTCAGTCTGGGAGTAGAGGACTGGACCTGCCTGGACTGAGTCTACCAAGTTGATCACAGTCCTCAGGGGAGGCTTTGCCCTGGAGGAGGTGGGAATGGGGGGTTGGGAAGGAGGTAAGGGGAGGGAGTGGGAGGGGGGAGAATAGGGAACCTGTGGCTGATATGTAGAACTGAATGGTATTGTAAAATAAAATTAAAAAAAAAAAAAGAAGAAGCAGCCTCTACTTGTGATCTATTTGGTAGCTGGGTGGTGGGCCCCCCAAAAAAGAGTAAAAACCCCCACCAATACTTTGCTGTTTTGGGAACCTTGGCACATGCTGGGTAAATACTCTACCTGAGAGCTATATGTACACCACAGTTTCCCAGGCTGTTCCTAAACTATAGCCTAGGCATGCCTTGAATTTGCAATTCTTCTGTCTCAGTCTCCCATGTAGCTAGGATTGCAGATCTGCTCCATGAGACCCAGCTCAAGTTTGTTTTGAGCCTTAGATACCTTACTGAGAAGTACAGAGAAACACTACCATCACCAGGAATCACTCCAATATCATGCTCAACAAATTTTCTTTCAATAAAACTCTGAATTCCAAGCTGGAGACAGTTCAGTGGTTAAGAGCATGTCTGCTCTTGCAGAGGATCCAAGTCAGGTAGCTCAACCACCTGTAACTCAAGTTCCAGGGGTCCAGTGCCTCTGGCTTTTGTGGGCACCTGCACATATCCACATCTAGACACATTCACATAATTTAAAAATAAAAGTAAACCTTTGGAGCTGGAGAGGTGGTTCAGCAGTTACTGCTCTATAGAGGCCAGGGTTTGATTCCAGCACCCTCATGGTGTCACACACCCATCTATAGCTCCACTTGTAGGAATATGACACCCTCTTCTGGCTTCTACGGCATCGCGGATGCTTGTGGTACACAGATGTACATGTAGGCAAACCACTCATACACATAATTCAAATCTGAATCCCTTTTATGGTGTAGTTGTTATGAGACATGCCGAGAGCTATACAGTTAACAGGGCAAGTATCCAACTTAATTATGACCAAAGCCCTCAGTTTGTAAATATTTCTGCTACTGAGATATTTATTCCCTCATTTTGCATTTCATTGGTTATTTGGTCACTGTGTGAAAATGTGGAGGGGTGTGAACACAGAATATCTGACATATTGAAAAGGATCTTGCTGAGTGCATGTCTTTAATCCTAGGACTCGGAAGACTGAGGCAGGCAGAGCTCTGAGTTCCAGAACAGCCAGGGCTACACAGAAACCCTGTCTGAAGGGTAAAAAAAAGGTTCTTATTAACTGAGAAAATGTTTACCAGCCAAGCTATGCTGAGAATCATTTATTGAAGAAGCAAATCAATGAATTCGATTCAAGTATCTTCTACTACCAGGATGCACTTCTCAAGGAGCTATTCCTTTTTTTCTTCCAAACATTGGAGATCGAACCTACAGCTTCATACATGCTAAGCAAGTCCTCTACCAAGAACTCCAGCCCTGTCCCCCAAATTGGGTATCTTTGAAGACTCAGCCATCATGCTTCACTTGGCTGTCTGAGGATCCAGTAACTTTTATTCCTGTTCAGACTCATCCAAGGAGTAAATCTGTAAGAGAGGTATTTGCTTAGAGAATTGGAGTCAGTGAAATGAAGAGACAAGCTACTGCACTGTATATACCCACAATCCAGTAGGAGGGATGCTGACCCCTGAACTGAGACTGACAAGACATTCTGATTTCATTGAAGGATGAAAAGACAGCAGAGTAGAGGTGAACAGAGCAGAGAGCACAGGCTGTGGGTGCCTGTGCTTCTGGGGACTTGGAGCCTGTCAGAACTCCACTCCAGCAGAGCAGATGGGAGGTATTAGATTAGAGGGATGTGACCCACGGAGTAGCCAAGGGCTGTATGAAGAGCAGAACGGGAAACGGACCCCCATATTCTCAGTTCTCAGCTCAGAGGGTTTGAGACAAATCACATGGCCTCTCCAGACCTCTGCTTATTTGAATATGAGACATAACTGGGAAGTATGCCTTTAGAGTGCCTGAGAGCTGGGGGAGGGGTAAGAACCAGCCCTCCTCCCGTTTATGATATAGATAGAAAACTTGTGCAAGTCTCTGGGGAAGAAGAACTGCCATCCATCCATCCATCCATCCATTCATTCTCTTTTGCTTCACACCATGATAAACACCGCCATAGATTCCTATGTCACTTCGCAAAGTGATGAGAACATTTCTTGGTCATTTTCAAGGTTGGAAATGTTGCTCCATAAGATACATATGTACATAATTCGTTACGTTGTCTAAAACATGTGAGATTTTTCTCCACCATGACTTTAAGTCCTCACAGTTCCCAGAGATGGTGAGAATCCTGGTGAGAATCTCCCCCAGCACTGGATACTTCCCGGCCTTCTGACTTTTTCCAGTAGCCAGTAAACTGGCATCTCACTATTGTTTCAGTTTGAACCTGTCCACTTATTCCAGAGCATTTGAGCAGACTTCACATGTCAGTCAGCTCATGAACAAGCCCAGGTGCATATTCTCTGTCTCTGATCTTTGTTTTAGAAACAGGGTCTTACAGTGGAGGCAAGGCTGGTTCAAATCTGTAATCCTCCTGTTGCAGCCTCCCAAGTGCTAGAATTTCAGATTTGGCTTTTCTCCAGTCTTTGCCTATTTCTTTTGTCATTTTTTTCTGAATATTAAGAACATATTAATATTAAGAACAAGCTGGGTGTGGTAGTCCATGGCTTGAATTCCAGCACTCTGAAGGCAGAGGCAGGCAGATCTCTGTGAGTTCAAGGTCAACCTGGTCTACACAGAGAGTTGCAGGATAGCCAGGGCTACATAGTGAGACCCTATCTCAGAAACAAAAACAGACAAACAAAACCTAAAAATCTAAGGAAAAATGAGGGGAAAAAATGAATATATAAAGATGCATATTCTTGTTTTCTGCCTGAAACACGGAATGTTGAAATGATAAAATATCCCTTCAGATTCTTCCAGCTGTCTAACTCATCCACAGTGTTCTGCATTTATCAGAGATCTAGTATCAGCTGGAATAATCATGGAGAGGTTGTCTAACATAGTTTTAGAGAAGACTATCATAGTTTTAATTTTAACTAATAATTCAGGAGAATAGATTGTTTCTCTATTAAGTCATATAATTTTTGTTTCTTGTTTTTTGTTGTTTTTTAGTTTTTGGAGACAGTGTTTTACTGTGTGGCTCCGGCTATTCTGGAACTCAGTAAACCAGGCTGCGATTAAATTCATGTGACACAAGGGCCACCCCCTTCTCATGCTGAGCAAGAAGAATTCTGGTAGCAGACAGCTTTCAGCCTTCAAAGACCGTGTTATTTCATGTGCAGATTCACTGTGTTGGATGTCCAGTAGTCCTTTCTGCGCCTTGAAATGTGCGTGGATAATAACCTTGCACCTTGTTTGACCTGCCTCTAACCTCAGGGGTAAGACACAAGAATCTTCTGTTTGGTCAGAGCAAGCTTGTAGGTTCAGATTTCTTTTAGTTTATCATTGATTTTTAGGCTTGGTTACATACACTTATTTTCTGTTTCTCAGTGGATTAGGCTAGCTGCATAGGCAGTATGTTGGATTTTCTTTTTCTTCTTCTTTTTCTTTCTTTTTTTCTTTTTTTGGTTTTTCGAGACAGGGTTTCTCTGTGTAGTTTTGGAGCCTGTCCTGGATCTTGTTCTGGAGACCAGGCTGGCCTGGACCTCACAGAGATCCACCTGGCTCTGCCTCCTGAGTGCTGGGATTAAAAGCGTGCGCCACCACCGCCCGGCCCAAACCTCCCAATTTTTTGAATCTGTATGACAGATGTAGGGGCTTCATTTTACCACTATCCCTCCCTTTATGCATTTTGACAGTTTTCTTAACTGTGGTGATCTATTGTGTACTCTAATAAAATTTGCCAAAAGATCAGAGAACAGAGCAAGCCACTAGATTAAACATAGAGAGAGGCCAGGCAGTGGTGGCACATGTCTTTAATCCCAGGAGGTGATGGCTGGGCTGAGAACGGTTTCTAAGGTGTGAGGAGACAGGAACTAAAGACTTTTCGGCGTCCCTTTCAGCTAGAGGCTTTTTTGGCTGGAGCCTTTTTGGCTGAGGAAGCTCATTCAGCTAGAAACCTATCGGCTGAGGCTGAGTTGGTGAGGTGAGACGTGGCTGTGGCTTGTTCCTTTGTCTCTCTGACATTTCAGCATTTACACCAATATCTGGCACCAGGATTTTTTATTAAAAGACAGTTTAGAATTCATGTTATAGTGTTACAAATCCGTGATAACTGGCTGGTGAGATGTCTCAGGGATAAGAGAAAATGCTGAACAAATGTGAGGACTTGGGTTTGAATTCCCAGTACCAAGTAAAAACCTGGGCATGGCAGTGAGTCCCTGTAAGTAGCATTGGGGAACTGAGGGAGGTGGATCCTGAGAGGGAGATATCCTGTCTCAAGGCAACAGGGCAGAGAGCAATAAAGAAGTCATCAAAAGGATGCCTGGCAGCCTGCTCTGGGCTCCACATGTGCACTCAAGTGTGCACATACCCAAATACTCATGCATACACCACACACACATGCAACTCACAATCATAAATCCTTGACAATGGGCTGTTAAATACATGTGATTTACTTTTCAAAATGAAAGAATGAAAGTGACTTTACTTACACATTCTCCATCATGCATTTTAATTATGGTTCTGCTTTCATATCTGGAAGAAATCATATTATGGAATGATTATCTTTTTTCTGTTGTATGCCATAAACCATCACCAACTCTTTCTTGTTAATCTTAGGCAAAGTCGAGAAAGAAATATTTTTTTAATAACAGTGAATTAATATATATATATATAAAATGTATTCATTTTATTGTGTGTATATATGTGTTTTGCCTGCATGCATGTCTGTGTATCCACGGAGGTCAGAAGAGGGTGAGTTTGGGAACAGCCTACATTCTAGTTCCAGGGGACCCAATGACCTCTTCTGGCTTCCATAGGCACCTGTATTTACATGTGTCATGCTCGTGTGTGTACGTGCATGTGCATACATGCACTTGCATGCTCATGTGCATTTGCACAAACACACACACCATTAAAAATAGAACAATCTTAAGAAGATACCATGAACACATATATCAGTTAGATAATCTAGAAGACACTGAAAATTTCATGGAAACACAATTACCTAAACTGACTGATAAAAAAATAAAACATCTCGCCGGGTGGTGGTGGTGGTGCACGCCTTTAATCCCAACACTCGGGAGGCAGAGCCAGGCAAATCTCTGTGAGTTCGAGGCCAGCCTGGGCTAACAAGTGAGTTTCAGGAAAGGCGCAAAGCTACACAGAGAAACCCTGTCTCGAAAAACCAAAAAAAAAAAAAAAAAAAAAAAACACAAAAAACAAAAAAGAAATAAAACATCTCAGCAGACCTCCAAGTACAGACATTAAATCTGTGATCACAAACCTCCCAACTGGTCTTGTTAAGGCAACCATACTGCTGAGAAACAAGATCTGCATGATGACCACACCAGTCACCATGCCGGCATGGGCAGGGGAAATCTCACAAGGCCCACCCCTAGATGATGACCTGCAGCCAATGGCTTCTGAGAGGATGAGGATCGGTTTTTGCCAGGAGGAAGCCCCTCTTAGGTATCCCACCTCAAGTGGTCAGCCCTAAACACAAGTACACATATGCAAACATAAATGAACTCAGGAGGGTGTGTGTGTGTGTGTGTGTGTGTGTGTGTGTGTGTGTGTGTGTTTACATGCAACAGTAATAATTAAATCAAGAGGGATTGGGGAGGGGACACAAAGGAGTTAGAAAAGAGGGAAGGGTGGGAATGATATAAATATGGTACTAATGTATAAAATTCTCAAAAACAAAAAAGTTAGTTAAAAAAGAAAAAACCCTAAAGAACCAAAACTCTCTAACAGGGTTGGTGAGACGGGTCAGCATGTAAACCCACCTGCTCCCAAGGTGACAACCGGAGTCCATCCTCAGAACTTATAAATGGGAAGGAGAGAGTCAACTCCTACAAGTTGACCTCTGACCTCCATGTGTGCACTGTGGCATGTACAAGTCCCTCTTCCCCAAATAAATAAAATGTGATTTTTTTTTTAAATGAAAGGATTCTAGACTACACAGAAAATCAAGTGTAGTGGTTCATACTTGTAATCGTAGCCCTCAGGAGGCTGAGCCAGGAGGTTGAGTCTGAGGCCAGACTGGGCTATAGCAAGTTTGAGGTCAGCTTACAATTGTTTTTTTAATGAGACCCTATCTCAACTGAAACAGACAAACTAGAATCCATGTGGAGAAACAGAGAGCCAGTAGTGGGCAGCTCCTATGAAGCTAGAAAAGACAATGAAATGTACTTTTTACTTGTACATCTTTTTCTCCTGATTCAAAAGCAAACAGCAATAATTATAACTGTGTTAGCTGGTATACAATAGTAATGCCTGTGTTAACTGGTGTACAGTAGTTATGCCTGTGTTAACTGATATATGATAATTATACCCGGGTTAACTGGTATACAGTGGGTAAAGGTATAGTTCGTATGCAGTGACCGCTCAAAGAAGGAGGGAATATATTCCATCTTCCCTTCCCTATACAGCTTGGCTAGCCTAGAGCTTGCTCTGTAGACCAGGTTGGCCTCCAGCTCACAGAGATCTGCCTACCTCTACCTCCCTTGTGCTGGGATCATGGATGTGCACCATAATTATTTTTGAATTGTTGGGGGGTGTTGAATACAGGACCTCACATATACCGAGGAAGAGTTCAACCACTGAGCTATATCCACAGATCAAGCAAAGAATTTTATGTGTTTATTTAGTGTTTATGTAGACATGTGTGTGTGTGATGTATGTGTGTGCTGTCTACACATGTGTGTGTGCAGGGACCTGCTACTGTGTGTCCATGTGGAGACCAGAGGAGGAGATAGCCTACGCTATATCATTTTACCTTATTCCCTTGGGATAGGGTCTCTCACTGTTCCTAGAGCTTGGCTGGTGCTGAAACCAGTGGATCCCAGTAGTCTCTGCCTCCCAACAGCACTGGTACTGCATGCAGCCTTGTTTGGCTTTCTCGTGTGGGTATTGGGAATCTGAACTCTGACGGTCAGGCTGGGCCCACAAACATTCTTCCCCACGGAGCCGTTTCCTCAAGCCTGAATTCTTTTTAATATAGTAAAAGTGAGTTTGTGTACAACAACGTCTCTTGGTCTGTGGTGCTGTGGGTCCTCACTGCTCTGTAACTGGCAGTTATCTGTGCCAGTCATTGAGACTGACACACACATTGACTTCACAACTCTTTATGGGCTCTTAGTGTAAGTTTTAGTATTTATACAACCAAGAGCACCAAACAGCTGATTCCTATTTTGCCAAGCATCTGTCATCTGACCAAGAAGATTATTCTGTTTCTTTCTTTTCTTTTTTTTTTTTAAGATTTATTTATTTATCATGTATACAGTATTCTGCCTGCATGTATGACTGCAGGCCAGAAGAGGGCGCCAGATCTCATTATAGATAGTTGTGAGCCACCATGTGGATGTTGGGAATTGAACTCAGGACCTCTGGAAGAGCAGCCAGTGCTCTTAACCCCTGAGCCATCTCTCCAGCCCGATTATTCTGTTTCTTAACGAAGACTATCAAGAGGGATGGATGTTTGACCCAGTCTCATGTCATTTCTCTTTTCTCTCAAGATCCTGGGGACCAGGCGGTGGTGGCCACACCTTTAATCCCAGCACTTGGGAGGCAGAAGGTAGGCAGATCTCTGAATTCAAGGCCAGCTGATCTACAGAGTGAGTTCTAGGACAGCCAGGGCTGTACAGAAAAACCCTGTGTTTGAAAACAAAACAAAACACGGATATTGGCTTAACTGGGGAGTGGTACACAAGCTGTGGATTTCCTCCCTGGAGAAAGCAACTTCTATCCAAGAAGTCCCCACTTTTTTGTCCGTTCCTTAATGCAGACTTCTGTCCCATGGACCAGAGAGTCGGGCATTTTGTACAGAAGTTGTCAAAAGCTAAATGTTCACAGGCCCAAACTGAAACACTGACAGGAGAACATTAAAAAGTTGTTTTGGGGAATAATATTCATTCAAAGACCAATAAACCATGAGTTGGGGAAACTTACCCAGCTTTCTCCTCTTCTTCCCACTCTCTTCCTCCCCTTCTTCTTCCTCCCCTTTTTCCTCTCCCTTCTCTTCCTCCACCTTTTTCCTCTCCCTTCTCTTCCTTCCTCTACCTTTTCCTCCTCCTCTTCCTCCTCTTCACCCATCTCCCTTCTTCCTCCCCTTCCTTAAAAAGCGTTTTAATTATGTTGTATATTCGTGTGTTTGCTTGTGTATATGCATGGTCACGTGTGTGCTTGGCATATGTGTGGAGGTCAGAGGACAGCTTTGGGATGCAGGGCTGTCCTTCCACCGTGGATCAAAGTCAGGTCATCAGGCTCGGAGTCCAGTGCCTTTACCTGCTGAGCCGTCTCCCCAGCCCATCTCCTCACTGGGCTGCTCTTTGGCCCGGTGAGCCACCTAGGCGGTGGTTACGTGGTCTGAATGCTGTGCCCACTCGCTGCTGAGTTCCCTCCACTTGGTGGTTCTCTGCACCAGACACTGCACTCTGACCTCTGTGGCGTCCTGTTTCTGCATTGCTGGAATAGGATCCCACTCAACTTTGAGGAGCAGGAGGGAAAAGGGAAGAAATGCAGGAGCAGGTAGTGGAGGGGTGTCTGTGGGAAGAGCTAATGGAAATCGGCTGAGGCAGGGATAACAAAACGGAGACTTACAGAATTCTGGAGCAGAGATGGCACTCGCCGTGGTAGGTGGTATGGTCACTGGCACATATGGGCTCACTGGGGTTATAGTAGGAAACGATCCAGCAATTCCTTACATTCTTCTGGCACAAATCCTGAAGGGAGACACAGCACGGCTTCCATCCCTCTCCCCAGGCCCTTTGGCCATTGTTACTGGTAGCAGGGATGGGGATGGACTAAGGAACACCAGGCCAGGAGCTTAGAGACTAGGCCTCGGATGCTCACCTTTCTGCCGGTCCTTACCATGATACCTACATAACTGTAACAGATGTTCTGTGCATTCCCCAACCTCCCACCAGGTCCTTTTTGGGAAGAAGCCTCTGTTCCTCAGACCACGAAGTGTGATTATTACGTACAGAGAACAAAAGCTGGGCAATGTCTTTCCACGCAGGCGTTTCTGGAGCTGGAGAGATGGTGCAGCACTGGCTGCTCTTCTAGAGGAACAGAGTTCGGGTCCCAGCTCCCACATGAGACGGCTCACAACTGCCTGTAACTCCAGCTCCAGGCTAGCCAAGACATTCTTCTGGCTTCCATGGGCACCTGTACACATGTGGCATACATTCATATAGACACACATAAATTAAAATAAATTTTTAAGAAAAAAAGGAAAGGAATTTCTTTTTTTCTTTTCCTTTTCTTTCTTTCTCTTCTTTTCTTTTCTTTTTTTTCTTTTTGCTTTTTTGAGACAGGGTTTCTCTGTGTAGTTTTGGTGCCTGTCCTGGAACTCACTCTGTAGACCAGGCTGGACTCAAACTCACAGAGAACCTCCCACCTGTCCTGTGCGTCCTCAGTGCTGGGACTAATAGTGTGGGCCACCATGCCTGGAAACATTGGAATTGCTTATGAGCATTGGTGAGTGACCTACAATCTGTACTGCCTAACGTGGCAGTGTGCTTGAACTTACCACAACAAGGTTAAGGAGCAGGGCTGACAAAGAGTGCATCATGGGTTCGGTGTGATGGTGGCACACATGTGTCCTGTATACCACCATGGAAAAGATGTCCAGGGCATAGTGCGACCAACCCGAATTTTGTTTTTGTTTTTCGAGACAGGGTTTTTCTGTGTAGCCTTGGCTGTCCTGGAATTAGCTCTGTAAACTCGGCTAGCCTTGAAGTCAGAGATCTGCCTGCCTCTGCCTCCTAAGTACTGGGTTTAAAGGCATACACTGGGGCTGGAGAGATGACTCAGTGGTTAAGAGTACTAGCTGCTCTTCCAGAGGTCCTGAGTTCAATTCCCAGCAACCACATAGTGGCTCACAACCATCTGTAATGAGATCTGGTGCCCTCTTCTGGCCTGCAGGCAGACATGCAGACAGAACACTGTATACATAATAAATAATAAATCTTTAAAAAAAATAAAATAAAAAATAAAGGCATACACCGCCACAATCTGACTGGGATCAACCTGAATTTGAACCATAACTTCCTCATGCATTTAGTGGTGGTTATCACAGGAGGCTTGCTTATTGGAGTAGTGTGTAGGAAGAGCCCCCAGGGGCAACCAAATGAGCTGCATACACTCTGGGACTCTCTTATGATTGTGGTGCTCCCAGGCAAGTCCCTCCTGCTCTCCACCTTCCAGGGACCTAGAAGGGAAGCTGGATCTTTCCCCATTCCTGTTCTTGGGAACCTGGGAAGTGGAACCCACCTTTGTCTCCTGGAAGAGTTCATCCGTCATGTGACCGGCCATAGGAAGAGGGAAATCTGGAAGACAAAAGCACGCCCATGGGAGAGTTATTGCCCTGTCTGTGTCCTCAGAGGAAAAAACTAGGTGAAGGAGGCCCTCCTTGTCATTCAAGAGCACCCCATCAAGAGCACCCATCCCGTCATCAGAGCCCAGCATTCTCCTTTAGCACAAGCTGGCCTCTACAGGAATGAAGAGAAGAAACAGGAAGCTCCTCGCTCTTAGTGAGTAGAGACCTGGCCATCCCCTTCATGGGTAAATAACTTCCAAAAGCCTTAGTTTTTTGTCATTTTTAAAATTATTTTTTAAAATTGGTACATATTCATTTTATGCAGTACTGGGTTTCATGAAGACATTTTTACATACTCTTTGAGGCTGGAGAGATGGCTCAGCAGTTAAAAGCATGTATTATTCTGGCAAAAGATCAAGGTTCAGTTCTTAGCTCCCACAGGGTGGTCTACAACCATTCATAACTCCAGTTCCGGAGCATCTGACACCTTTTTCTGGCCTCTGAATGCAGTGCTCAAACATAGTGCCCAGCCAGGCCAGTTCCCAAACCTGGTGCCATACACACGTGCAGTCAAAACACTCATGCACGTACAATAAATCGTAATTTTTTTTCTAGACAGGGTTTCTCTGTGTAGCAGCTTTGGATCTCACTCTGTAGCCCAGGCTGGCCTCGAACTCACAGTGATCTGCTTGGCTCTGCCTCCCGAGTGCTGGGATTAAAGGCGTGGGCCACCACCCCCGGCATAAAATAAATCTTAAAGGGAAGTTTTTTGACAATATCCTTCCCTATCCCTCCATCCTCTCCCCTTTCTTCTCTCCCCTGACAGCTAGTTGCTTTTGTTCTAGATGGCCTTCCCTGCCTCCTCCTCCTTTCTTCAGGGTCTCATGTAGTCTAGGCTGGCTTTGGGCTTGCTGTATAGTCCAGGATGACCTTGAACTTCTGAGCCTGCTGTCTCCACCTCCTGAGTGCTAGTACTGTAGATACTCTGCTTGCTTCTGTGGTTCTAGGGAAGGAGCCCAGGTCTTTGTGCATGCTGGGCAAGCACTCTACCTACTGAGCCACCCTCAACCACCCTGCCACTCGTATTTTCTTTAGTTGTTTAAGGAAATACATTTTACGTTATAAATTATCTGTAATACTAATACTCAAGTGCCTTAAAAGATGCTGAGTTTCACTAGCTTACATACTCAATCCAAAGCATCTTTGTATTGTGGGATAATCTTTTTGTATACTGTGAAGATGTATCTTTGCCAAAGCACCTACTGATTGGTTTAATAAAGGGCAGATTCGGAACAAGTCAGACATACAGAATAGGAGAGAAGTAAAAGCCATGTGGTAGAATGTAGGTCAATAGAAAATAATGCCGGTGGTGCAGCAATCCAGCACTCGGAGCAAGCAGGATCTGTGAGCAGCTGGCTACAATGAGTTAGAAAGCAAATAAAGAAATGTTCGAAAAAAAAAAAAAAAAAAAAAAAAAAGCAGTTAATTGAGTTATAAGAATTGGTGGGGGCCTGGAGAGATGCCTCAGTGGTTAAGAGCACCAACTGCTCTTCCAGAGGTCTTGAGTTCAATTTCCAGCAACCACATGGGGCTCACACATCTGTATAGATCTGGTGCCCTCTGTAGGTGCAGAAAAAAAAAAAAAAAAAAAAAAAAAAAAAAAAAAAAAAAAAAAAAAAAAAAAAAAAAAAAAAGACTCAATGATCAATCACAAAATCACATGTGATAAGATCCCTCTTCTGGCCTGCAGGGACACATGCAGGCAGAATACTGTATACATAATAAATAAATAAATCTTAAAAAAAAAAAAATGGTTTGGAACAAGCCTAAGCTAACAACCAAGCTTTCATAATGAATAATAAGTGTTCATGTCATTATTTGCAGGCTGGTGGTCCCACAAAGGAAGGTCTGACCACATCTCTGCAAACATATGGTGCCCACGTGGCAAGAATTCATTAAAAAACTGTTGGTGCTCTCACAGGCCAGGGGTTACAGGCCCTGGCTCTGCCAGAGTTTACAGGCCTCAGGCCCGGCTGAGCTGCGCTCAACCATAGCTACTAGTGGCTACATGCAGCTGGAGCTGCTTGTGGCCAGATTGTCAACACATGTGGTTGGAGCCGGAGCTTAGGTCTGGCTAGCTCAGTCGGAAGAGCATGGGACTATTAATCCCAGGGGCGTGGGTTCAAGGACCGAAACATCCATCAGAAGGAAACAAGGGAGGATGCCCATGGGCAGTGCATTCAGCAGCAGAGCAGGTGAGGACTGAGTGAAAAGTGAGGATATGTGGAAATGTACCCAGTGTCCTCCAGACAGGATTACATTAGATACGGAGGGAGAGGAGATATTCAAGACATGAATAATAGTTCTCAGCTTTTTACAAAGCTTTTAAAGGTATGAACCTTGTGGGGAAATTTCAATGTGAGAGACAGTAGCTATGGAAAATATGAGACTAAAGATGAACTGGGGGGTCTAGACGGGAAAAGAATGTGTAGGGGCCCTCAGCTCTACAATTAACTATGAATGCCGCTTTTGCTAAAAATGGTTGATCATTAGCCAGAAGATCAGAATCTCCTTCTCCAGAGCCTACTGAAGTTCTTTTTGGGTTTGAGATATGTACAGACACAAACCGGAAGTGAATGCTTTCTAGGACTGAATGTCCTTTTGATAACCTAGTAATGTGGAAAAGTCAGTGGCTCTGGATTTGAAAGGCTGGGATTCAACTTCCGGTTTTGATACTTAGCAACACTGTGTGAATCCTTTCTTTCTCTGGATTTCAGCTTCATCTGTAACGTGAGGAATCAATGATCAAATGAATCTCGATGGAGTCTGGGGACGAGACTCCATGGTACAACACTTGTCCAGTATGCACAAGGCTCTAGGCTCAATCTCCAGCGCTGCAAATGAATGAATGAATGAATGACACTGCAAGTGAATGAATGAATGAATGACTCTATATGACACTGGCACCTCTAATTTTTCCATAGATTAGATCTATTGCAGAAAATATGGATAGAGCAAGAACTTGTAACTTACCAACTGCAAAGGAAGTCCACACTGAGACAGTTAGAACAAGGAGGGCCATTGAGAAGGTCGCCTTCATGGTGGCAAGATCTGTGGGAGGAAGCACAGTTGTTCGGTGACGGCAAAGGCAGGCCTGGCTTTGTCCTCCAGCTCGTGGTGGCTTCAGCTGCGGAAGAAGACACTCCTGACGGAAGCACCCTGAAGACAGTGTCAGTGAATGTTATCAGCTCTGTCCTGGAGGAGGGCGGCTTCTCTGCCTCCCCTGGTCCTCCAGTGTAGCGAAGAGCAGCTGTCTCCCGGTTCTCTCAGGGAGAGAGGCCTCCTGCCTCCTAATACGTGGCTGCAGAATCAGTGTTGCTGCAACAGCAACCGCAGGGACGTGAGTCATAAGCCGTTCTACTCAGTAGCTTTGCTTTAGTCACAGAAGCAGGACGCCCAGTGTCATACAGATGACGTCAGCCTGTGTGTCAGAAAAGCAGACCTCCCTGGCCCCCACCTCACCAGTTGCTTGCCAAGAACTTTCCATGTAACCCCTGCATAAGACCAAACCACAGGAGCCAAAAAGCAAGGTTAGTACATTTAGAGACTTTCTCCTAACCATGGACTTCAATGGACTAGGCCTTTGTTTTAGTTTTGACCGGCGGTACTGTCAACGTGCTGAGTTTTACAGCCTGAACAGTACTTCCATCATGGAGTCAGTTGTGCTAAGGTCTCAGGTCCACTAAGTCTGGGGCCCTGTTAAGTGGTTTAGATAAGAATGGCCCCCAAAGGCTCGTATATTTGAATGCTCAGTCATCGGGGAATGGCATCACTTGAGAAGGACTAAGGTGTGGCCCTGTTGGAGTAGGTGTGGTTTTGTTGGAGGAAGTGTGTCTCTGGGAATGGGCCCTGAGGATTGATTCAAAAGCCCAAGTCAGGCCCACTATCGCTCTCTTCCTGCTGCCTTCAGATCTCAGTGCAGAACTCTCAGCCGCTTCTCCAGCACCACGTGTGGTGGGATACTTGTTTAAACTGTGTGAAGATGTGTCATTGTGACTGGTTTAATAAAAAGCTGAAGGGCCAACAGCTAGGCAGGAGAGCTTAGGCAGGACTTCTGGACAGAGAGGGGAACTTAGAGGGTTAGAATCTAGGTGTGAGAGACACGCCAATGAGCCATGGAGCAAGTCGACGTACAGAATGGAAGAGAGGTAAAAGCCACGTGGCAGAATGTAGCTTAATAGAAGCAGGGTAATTTAAGTTACAAGAGCTAGCTGGGAACAAACCTAAGCTAAGCGTCAAACTCCCATAATTAATAATAAGTCTCCACGTCATTACTCGGGTGTGGCAGTCAACAAGAAATTATTACTACAACCATGTCTACCTGTATGTCCCCATGCTCCCTGCCATGATGAAAATGGACCAAACCTCTGAACCCATAAGCAAGCCTGCAGGGAACCATGGAGTTGGCCTGGCCTAGCTGCCTTGTGAAACATGCGTCATAGGTTTTTCAGGTTAGAGTCCATGGCTGCTGGAGCACAATGTGCCTCCTGAGAGACCGACGCGCTCCCTCAGGCAGTGAAGCATTCAGGCCACTTTGTGTTTCTTGGTACGCTCCCTTAGTAGCCAAGGAAGCATGGAAACCTGACAGGACAGTTGGTTTTAAACATTAATCTTGTCTACCCTGTGTGACTTGAAAACATCACTGAATTCTGGCAACTACAGCTATACTGATCCTGGCAATTGCCATTATATTCTGTTTCTGATAAAGGTATAAAGAGTTGATTGCTCCTCCTCCAGCCTCGCCTGATCTCATTCCTCATGGCCATATCAGGTGACGCTGGCCCAGTAAATAAGCATGGACGCTTAGACAAGTCCCAGTAGACGCTTTCTCTTAAGAGTTGTCTTGGTTATGGTGTCTCTTCACAGCAATAGAACCAAGATGGTGTTCTTAGGAATATTCTCATGAGCTGGCATAACTATAGTTCAGTAGCCTAGTACAAAATATGGCTACGGAACCTCTCCTTAGCCTGGTTCTGTCATTCACCCCCTTCTTACGTACCCCAAATCACAGCTAAGCCATTCCTACAGCTTTTTGCTCATTTGTTTGCTTTGAGACAGGGTCTCACTTTGTAGACCGGGCTAACCTTGAACTCACTTTGTAGTTCAGGCTGATAATCCTCCTGCCTCAGTATGAGATTACAGACGTGTATCCAATTTCCATGTCTTCTTTCATCAGCTCTTTCCTTACCTCCCCTCAATTTATCTGATCAAATTCTTTAAGCCCAACTCCGTGTGGGGGAGCACGGATCTATGTTTTCTGTCGTTGTAGACATGCTTCCTGTAGTGTGCTTCTATAAAAGCAACCAAACACCAAGAAGCTTTTTTTTTTTTTTTTGGTTTTGGTTTTCTATTCTCAACAGTGCCTTTAGAGGACACAGGCAGAGTAGGTGTCTAGGGGAGGAGCCCACTAGTTTCTCTTTTAGTATCATATTGGCTACAAAGAAGGACAGTGATTTCAGGGAAGAGAAATTCTAAAGAATGTGGAAGACTGTTATTAGCGTTCAGACCATTGTCTGATTGTAACCAGTCCTGGAAGCAACTCTTGTGGCATTGAGAGGCACAAGGGTGACAAGCCACCTCCTTCTATCGATGGATTGCCACATGTCATCTAATAAACAAACACATCTTGCCAGGAACCTGTGGCAATGGAGTTCTAATACAGCGTGGAGTTTTCTCCAGAGCAGTGGCTTCTTAGGAACCGCGTGCCTGCCGCCGTCACCGTAAAGCAGGACCGCTGTCACCACGGCACATCTGCAGGAAGTGCCTCCAGAATGGTGATGAAAACTGGGTCCCCACCTCTCAGTCCCCACAAAAGGGAGAAAGGGGCCCCGAATCTCGTCAGCAGTGAGAAAGCCAGCACTGGACAACAGTAATGTCAACGCCGTGTCTTATGGAGTAAGGGTAGCGGGATTTCAGCAGACCTCATGGGAGCTAAGTTACATTTTTATGGAGTCCATTTCTGAGGAGAATTCTTAGTGTTCTGAAGCCCGTGTTGTAGCAGGGAAGAGGAGGCTGAAACTGAGTCCCCATTTATTGTTAAGTGATCAGGTCACAGGCAGCCCAGAGAGAAAGAAATATGAAGACAATTGCCATACAACAAAGGCCCAGCTATCTGGAGCATGAGGACAAGGGCTCAGACACAGCTCCTAAACAGGGAAAGAGACTTTCAGACATGTTGCTTATGGCTAATGCGCCACTGTACCTAAGTATGACTTTTTATACATTATTAAATAAAACTATATATGTCTCACTGTTTAACAAGGAAAGAAGATGAGCCAAAATTAGTAAGATACCAGAAATAACTAATAATATTTGTGAAATGAGGGAGAAAGTGCCAAGAGCTTTTCAACAAACTGTTTTAAAGTTACACTTACTTCTGGGGTGTGACCTGTAAGTCAACAGATGGTAAGAAAAGAAAGGGACAGAATCCCAGACGCTCACTGCCATACTCTTTCTGTTTTTGGTTTTTTGAGACAGGGTTTCTCTGTGTAGCTTTTGGAGCCTGTCCTGGAACTCACTTTGTAGACCAGGCTGGACTCGAACTCACAGAGATCCACCTGGCTCTGCCTCTCGAGTGCTGGGATTAAAGGCGTGTGCCACCACCGCCTGGCCCACTGCCTTACTCTTAAACTTCGATAATGTATTGCTCTGGTGTTAATAGTTAGTTAATGACCAATGAAATTCCCCGAATGAAACCAGAGAGTTGGTAGCGAAAGCTCACTTGCACTATTGAGGTGGTTATATGCTATTCTTTGTATACAGTACATTTTGCTGTTCTCTTTATCCTACATACTTTCCAGACAAATGATCTAGCTGGGTAATTTCAGCCCAAGACTTCCCCTGAATAAATCTATATAATAAAACACTCTTTCATCCCCCTGAATAAAACTATATAATGGAACACTCTTTCATCCCCCTGAATAAAACTATATAATGGAACACTCTTTCATCCCCCTGAATAAAACTATATAATGGAACACGCTTTCATCCCCCTGAATAAAACTATATAATGGAACATGCTTTCATCCCCCTGAATAAAACAACACAATGGAACACTCTTTCATCCCCCTGAATAAAACAACACAATGGAACACGCTTTCATTCTACAAACGTTACCCGTTGGTCAGTCCACGTTACCTGCTGTGCTCCTGCAGTTGCTCCGAGAAGCTGACTGACTGGCAGAGATGCCAGGTGATAAGGAAATAACAGGGCTGGCAGGAGGTAGGTGGTGTCACAGAGGACAGTTCCCAGCACTGGAAGACAGTGAGCTTTGAAGTTCAAAAGTATGAATACAAGCCAAGGGTGTAGTGATGCATGCCTTTGGTCTCAGCACTCAAGGAAGAGGCAGGCAGAGCTCTGTGAGTTCGAGGCCAGCCTAGTCTACATAGTGAGTTCCAGGACAGCCAGGACTACATATTATATATTGAGATTTCATCTTTAAAAAAATACAGTTTCAGATTACAAATTCAATGCTTCCTAAAACCATGAGTTCACATTTCAGCTTCCGGGGGTAGAGTACGTTGTCCACTGCCACTTGGAAATCTACTCCTCTTGCCAAGTTTGCTATCACTTTAGAAATAGGCCTTACTTAATTTTTATTGTAAGTTTGGTTTTTTGAGACAGGGTCTCCTGTGGCTGGCTTTGAATGCTAAAGATAACCTTGAGCCTCCTGCTTCTACCTTCTAAGTACTAGGATTACAGCTGTACACTACCATGCCACACTGATTGATTGATTGATTGATTGATTTTATTTGTTTGAGTTAATTTTAAGCCAAGCAGTGGTGGCTCATGCCTTTAAACACATCACTTGAGAGGTAGAGGCAGGTGGATCTCTGTGAGTTCAAGGCCAGCTTGGTCTACAGAGCAAGTTCCAGGACAGCCAAGGCTACACAAAAAAATCCTATGTGGAAAAAAAAATTATTTTTATGTGTGTGTCTGCCACATATTTGTAGATATCTGTGAAGGACAAAAGGCATTGGATCCCTGGAGCTGGAGTTACTGGTGGTTGTGAGCTAGGAATTGGGTGCTGGGAACTGAACTTGTGTCCTCTGGAAGAGCAGGAAGCTCCCCAACTGCTGAGCCATCTCTCTGGCCCTGGTTTTAGTTTTTTGAGACAAGGTCTCCCTCTGTAGCTCAAGCCTCACTGTGTAGCTGAAATTCTATTCTCCTGTTTCTGCCTCTCAATGACTGGGATTACAGGCATGAGTTACCATTCAGGATGACTTCAGATAATTAAACCCCATATTAATTACCATCCACACATAGGGAGTTAATTATTTTATTCAAAGTCAAAACATATTCTTCTTTTGGGGGAGATTTTGAGACAGGGTCTGATTCAGCCCAGCCTGGCCTGGAGCTTGTACATTTTCCTTATTGAAGCATTTACTTACAACATTTCTATAACAGCCTAACAGAATCTTTGCGTGTGCACACGTGTGTATGTGTGTAGATGCATGTGTGTGTGTGTGTGTGTGTGTGTGTGTGTGTGTGTAGGTGCACACAAGGGCAAGTTTATAAGTGGATGCCTCAGTTGTTATTCCTCACACACTATCCATCTTGTTTTGTTTTAAAGATTTTTTTTTAAATTTTATGTGTATGAGTGTTTTGTCTGCATGTACAGGTACCCAGTATCCATGGATGCCAGAAAAGGGCATTGGGTTCCCTGCAGCTGAGCTACAACCTGATGTGAGCTGCCATGTGGGTGCTGGGCACCCAAGTCCTCTGCAAGAGTAGCAAGTGTTCTTAATCACAGAGCTATCCCTTCACCCACTCTGAAACCCCCTCCCCCTCATCTTGTGTTTTGAGAAAATGTCTTCACTGGCCTGGAGTTTGCCAAGTAGAACAGGCTGGCTGGCCATCCAGATCCAGGAATCTGCCTTCCTAGCAGGATTGCAAATTCATATATATATTTAGTTAGTTGGTAGATCTGGGGGCTGCAGAGACGGCTCAGCTTTTAAGAACACTCCTTGCTCTTGTAGAGGACTTGGATTCAGTTCCCAGCATGGTGGCTCACAACCCTTCATAACTCCAGCTCCAGGGCATCCTATGCTCTCCTCTGGCCTCTGCGAGCACCTGGCACACATGTGGCACACAGACATACATGTGAACAAATGCTCAGAAAATAAAAATAGGCTGCTGGTGGTGGTGCACGCCTTTAATCCCAGCACTTGGGAGGCAAAAACAGAAGGATCTCTGTGAGTTTGAGACCTGCCTGATTTACAGAGTGAGTTCCAAGACAGCCAAGACTACACAAAGAAACCCTGTCTTGAAAAACAAAACTAATAATAATGATGATGATGATGATGATGATGATGATGATATCATCTTTTTTTTTAAGTTAGTTCTGGACTGTCATGATGGTTCACAGGGTAAAGGTGTTCATCTTGTAAGCCTGGTGACCTGAGTTCAATGTCCAGAATCCACATAAAGGTAGGAGGAGAGAACTGATTCCACAAAGTTGTCCTTGGAACCCACCCCCACCCCAACCAGACACATTCTCCCTTTACACAATAGAAATAAAAAGCTAAGTTCAGAAAGAAGGCTCAGTGGATAAAGGCACTTGATACCAAACTGATGACCTGAGTTCAGTACCTAGGAGAGGTATCTACTATGGTGGAAGGAGAACTGACTCTCAAAGTTGTTCTCTGACCTCCACAAGTGCACTATGGCACACACATCCGACTCCCGCCCCCCAAATAAATAAATGTAATAATGAAAAACATTTCCACCGGGCGATCCCAGCACTCAGGAGACAGAGCCAGGCGAATCTCTGTGAGTTCCAGGCCAGCCTGGGCTAACAAGTGAGTTCCAGGAAAGGCACAAAGTTACACAGAGAAACCCTGTCTCGAAAAACCAAAAAAAAAAAAAAAAAAAAAAAGAAAAGAAAAGAAAAAAGAAAAGAAAAGAAAAGAAAAAAGAAAAACATTTCAAGTTAGATCATTTCATGTTCTCATCAATTCTCCTTTTATCTGTGTGTTCAATCAAATAGGCAAATGGAGGTCAAGGAGGAAGCACAGTGAGTCCCTGGGGGTTTTTACAGGAAACTATCCAGTGCGGCATGACTAGTTTTCCCTGAATGAGATAATCAGAAAATTGCCTAGCTTATTACAGTGCAAATAACTCATAACAAAGGCAGCATGAAGAGAGAGTTGATGAAACTCTCTGGAATGGCCATGGTATCATGAATGTACAGCAAATATTTTTAAAGATAAAACTTTATGTGATGTAAAATTATTACTCAAATTTAATGTGATGAAGCAAATTATATTAAGTTATACAATTACCAAGAATCAAGAAAATTGCTGGGCAGTGGTGGCACATGCTTTTAATCCCAGCATTTAGGAGGCAGAGGCAGGCAGATCTCTGAGTTCAATGCCAGCCTAGACTACAAGGCGCAAAGCTACACAGAGAAACCCTGACCTCAAAAAAACAAACAAAAAGAATCAAGAAAATCAGACCTGGAAAACTGCTTCAGTGTTATTTAGTCCAAATCATTCATTTGATAATGGTAGAAATGAGACTCAAGTGATAGCGGCATTGGTTTTAGTTACTCACAGGAAAGAATATCATTTATCTATATCTATCATCCATCTATCTATCTATCTATCTATCTATCTATCTATCTATCTATCTATCTATCCTACCTTTCTTTCTTTCTATCTATCAATCGATTGATCAATTGATCATCATCACTTTCACTGGGGAGAGTCACCAAGAACTCTCAGGAAAGATTCTAAACTGGTGTCTTAGAAACAGAACCCTGGTAGAGGCTATGTTGACTACTGTGGTGGTTTGAATGAGAACGTCCCCATAAGTCAGCTGTTTGAATACTTGGCCCCCAGTTAGTGGTGCTTTTTGTGTAGGTTTAGAAGGTGTGGTCTTGGTGGAGGAAGTATGTCACCAGGGGTAGGCTTTGAGGTTTCAAAGCCACATACCATTCCCAGTTCTTTATTTTCTCTGCCTCCTGCTTATAGCTCAAGATGTGAGCCCCTCAGCTTTATGCTCCGGCTCCCATGACTGCTGTTACCTGTCATGCCATACTCTTATCTCTCTGGAATCATAAGCCCAAACAAGCTCTTCTTCTATAAGTTGTTTTGGCCATGGCGTTTATCATAGCAATAGAAAAATAACTGATACACCTACATTGTCATGACTCTTCAGGATCCGATGCTCCCAATCATATTATTAGCCATTTTGGTAGCTGCACAGTGGTGAGATGGTTAGTCCTGACAGTCAACTCGAGAGGATCTGGAATTTCGTATGAGGCAAGCCTCCAGGCACCTGGGAGGGGTTATTTGGATTTGGTTAGCCTCTGGGCACCGCTTTGAGGGATTATCTTGATTGGGTCCATTGAAGTGGGAAGACCCTTCTAAAGAGGTCAACACCATGCCCTGGGCTTGAAGGGTCCAACTGAACAAAAAGGAGGCTGCGCACCAGCATTGCCTCTTTCTGCTTCCTGACTACAGATATGGGGGGACCAGATGCGCTGAGCTCCTGCTACCATGACTTTCCTCTTGTGGGATATTTTGATTGTACTGACACTCCCAAGATTGCCAATAAAGTTTAGTTTGAATCAGAGGGAGGAGCTAGGTACTAGCTGACCAAAATTAGCCATAGAGGTTTTGGAGGACCCAGGACATATAGAGAGACACAGGAAGTAGTAGGGAGGGGTTAGAAAGATTTTCAGGCATTTTGGATCAAGGAAAGAAAGAGAGAGGAGGTCACTGGTCACTTCTCTGCTGCTTCTCTGATCATTCAGAGATTCAGAGATCATTCAGGTTCTCGCCCCGATATCTGACTCCTGAGTTTTTATTGATAAAGAATAATTAGATAAACGAGTCACTTCCCTGCTGTGGTGGACTGTGCCTGGAACCGTGGGGCAGAATAAACATGTCTTTGTTGTTGACTTTTTTAGGTTCATTTATTATTTTTATGTATGTGTATGTGTATGTGGGGGGTATGTTCATATGTGTAAACATGCCCACAAAGACAAGAAGAGAGCATTGGATCTCTTGGAATTGGAGGTACAGGTAACTGTGAGCTGCCCAGAGTGGGTACTGGGAACCCAACCCCTTTATCTTCTGTCTGTTGAAGTGTGTGTTAAGTATTTTTAATTGAGTGATTTCTCTTTTTATTTTTTAAGTTCAATTTTTTTCTTTGTAATAACTACAGATTCTCATGTAGTTATTACAGTTATAAGAAACAACACACAATTCCCTCTATGCTTTACCATGTTTCCCCAATGGAAGCATCCAGCAAACAAGTACAACATTACAACTAGGAAATTGAAATGCGAACAGTCAATGTATAACAGTATAACAGTTCCCCCACCCCACCCGCTTTTTTTGAGACAGGGTTTCGCCACGTAACCCTGGCTAGCCTGGAACTTTCTAACTAGATCAGGCTGGCCTTGAACTCAGAGACCCACCTACTACTGCCTCTCAAGTGCTGGGGTAAAAGGTGTACCACCACAGCCAGCTAGCATTTCCATCATCACAAGCATGCTCACCTCCTAATTCGCTGTTGGGACAGTAGACTAACAGTGACAGTCTGTGTGTATGTGATGAGGAACAGCTAAGCTCTGGGTTACAACTTTGGGGTGTCTGATCTCTCCTACCTGAGACATCACAGCTTATCATCTTGTTCCTGAAGTAGGAACAACAGTAGCTATAAGGGAATGGCATGCTAATTCTTTAAAAATGTTTAATACAAAGAATGAATTCTTGCAAATAATTACTAGTGGCTAATGAAAATGCTTGTCAAAAGGAAACTAAGAGAGAAAATCTGCAGCAACTTTCCAGCCCTGGGAAGCAGACAGCCTCAGCGGAGGATCTAATTCGACTTTCTGGGTAGAATTATGGTCTCACTGAGGGGTAAATTTCCCTGAAAGTGTGGTTCCATATACTTTCTTACAGATCTTTGATACTCAGACATTTGAGATATAAACATGGAATTAGACACATGCACAAAAGTGGTGTGTAGCACAATTGAACAGTTGATGGGAGAGGAAGAGATTCATTCAGTGGTGTAGCTACTAGTAAACAAACCACCACCCATGTCTTTCTCTGGCTCTCCAAAGAGCCCTAATGGAACTTACTGGGTCACAAAAACAAAACAACAACAACACAACATAAACTGGGTGGTGGTGGCGGCGCGGCCGGCGGCGGCGGCGGCGGCGGCGCGGCGCACGCCTTTAATCCCAGCACTTGGGAGACAGAGTCAGGTGGATCTCTGTGAGTTCGAGGCCTGCCTGGTCACAGAACAAGTTCCAGGACAGCTAAGGCTACACTGAGAAACCCTGTCTCGGAAAACAAAACAGAAAGTCATGAAAGTAGAAGGGGGCTAATTGGGAAAAGGAAAGAGATTAATGGGCACGGGGGTGGGGGGGGGTGGGGGGGAGGACAAGAGGGAGGATGGGTGAGTAGGACTGAAGTGTATGTGCATTTTAAAAAGTGTATAATGGAGTTGGCAAGGAGAAGTAGATAAAGATCACTTCCCGCTCCTACCATCGCTTGTTAAAACAGAGAAATGTTTATTGTGTTTCAGGTTTGGCAGCAAATGCCTTTACTAATAAGCCATCTCAACAGCCACTATTAACATTTTAAAAGTGAAAAGAAAGAAGAATTTAAATTCTTATTATGATACCACAAGGTCACTTGCTCAACCATATTCATAGCAGCATTATTTGTAATAGCCAGAACCTGGAAACAACCTAGATGCCCCTCAACCGAAGACTGGATAATGAAAATATGGTACATATACACAATGGAGTAGACTCTGCAGTAAAAAACAATGACATCATGAAATTTGCGGGCAAATGGATGGAACTAGAAAGAATCACTCTGAGTAGGTAACCCAGACCCAGAAAGACAAACACGGTATGTACTCACTCTTTTTTTTTTTTTTTTTTTTTTTTTTTGGTTTTTCGAGACAGGGTTTCTCTGTGTAGCTTTGTGCCTTTCCTGGAACTCACTTGGTAGCCCAGGCTGGCCTCGAACTCACAGAGACCCGCCTGCCTCTGCCTCCCGAGTGCTGGGATTAAAGGCATGCGCCACCACCGCCTGGCTAACTCACTCTTAAGTGGATATTAGACATAAAACAAAGGATAACCAGGCCACGATCCACAACCCCAGAGAAGCTAGGTAAAAAGAAGAACCCTAAGAGGGACACAGGAAAGGAAATAGTTAAGATCTCCTGGGTAAACGGGGTGGGGGGGGGGGGGTGGGGGGGGGGGGGGGGGGGGGGGGGGGGGTGGGGGTGGTGGTAGAAGGGACAGAATGGGGGATGGGAACAGGAGGGACTAAGATGGCTGAGTGGAGGGAGGGACAGAGAGGGAGAGCAATGAGAGAGATATTTTGGTAAAAGGAACCATTATGGGGTTAGGGAGAAACCTGGTGCTGGGGAAATTCCCAGGAATCCACAAGGATGACCCCAGCTAAGACTCCTAGCAATAATGGAGAGGGTGCCTGAATTTACCTTCCTCTATAATCAGATTAGTGAATTGTCATCATAGAACTTACATCCAGTAACTGATGGAAGCAGATGCAGTGATCCACAACCAAGCATGGGCTGAGCTCCTAGACTACAGTTGAAGAGAGGGAGGAGGGATCATAGAAGCAAGTGAGGTCAAGATCATGATGGGAAAAAAAAGCACAGAGACAGCTGCCCCGAGCTGTGGGAGCTCATAGACCCCGGCATGTCAGCTGGGGGACATGCATGGGACCGAACTAGGTGAATGTGGGTGACAGTTAAATGGCTAGATCTGTTTGGGGAGCCCCTGGCAGTGGGACCAGGACTTATCCCGGGTATATGAAATGGTTTTTTCTTTGGCTTTATAGCACTGGAAACAGGTCTTATTCAACCAGCTGGCTACAATGAGTCCAAAAGCGCAAAGCTACACAGAGAAACCTGTCTCGAAAAACAAAAAAAAAAAAAAAAAAAAAAAAAAAAATGGTTTTTTGGAACACATTCCCACGGGCAGAATACCTTGTTCAGCCTTGACACAGGGGGGAGGGGCTTGGTCCTGCCTCAACTTAGTATGCCAGACTTTGTTGACTCCACAAGGGAGGCCTTACCCTCTCTGAGGAGTGGATTGGGGGGGGGGATGGGGAAGGTGGAGGGGAGAAGGGGAGGAAGGGGGAAACTGACCTGGAATTGGTATGTAAAATGAAAAAAAAAAGTTTTTTAAAATAATAAAAAAAAATCTTATTATGCCTTTTGGCACCCATTTGTCTTGACCAGATCACCAGATAGCTTCCTGAACTGTTTGTGATATCTTAGGACCATGTCATTTTCAGAATAGAGGGTCAGAGTTGAGATTCCTCCAGGTTAGACTGTGACATGCCAGAGAACAAAATGATCGGAGCTGTAGAAGGGTCAATGTGAGTGGCCTTCTTTTCCAGGAAAATGGAAATTGCTTTTGATCCTCTCTTCTGCGCAGATGGACAAGAACAGGTTCTTCCAATAAATGACTGGTGGCGAGGAACTCACCTGCTCCTGAAGGCGGACACACGCGCACAGCAGCCACCAGGGATAGCCACAGGTCAGGCCGTGCTAGCCGACTCTCCCCTGAGACCTGCTGTGGTCTGCGTCAGACACAGGATGCGATGGACATAGTGACCCCGATGAAGCATGACTGCTTTACAGCGCTTTGATCCTTCAAGTCTGTGTTTGGTTGACTCCACAGGTAATCCATCATTCATCTGCCACTGCCCTGCACATCTGTGTTTATATCATAGACCAGGAATGATGAAGTGAGTTCACGGGACCACTGACCCACATAAGATGGACTTGGGCCATTTTCCTCAGGTCTCAGTGTTTCCTAGTTTATCATGAAAGTTTATTATAACTAACTTTTTTTTTTTTAAAGATTTATTTATTTAGTATATATACAGCATGTATGCCTGCAGGCCAGAAGAGGGCACCAGATCTCATTACAGATGGTTGTGAGCCACCATGTGGTTGCTGGGAATTGAACTCAGGACCTCTGGAAGAATATCCAGTGCTCTTAACCTCTGAGCCATCTCTCCAGCCCTGACTTTTTTTTTTTTTTTTTTTTTTTATCACCATGTCACCAGGGGGAGCTCACTGTCTAAATCCAACTGCACTCCAAAGGTCTAGGATTAGTCCTTTCTCCAGTGGACAGTCCCACAGGTCCCACTGGGCAAAGACTAAGTGAGAAATGTTTTCTATACTTGCAAAGGTAAATTCTCAAGAACATCCAAATAATGGGCTGTGTGTAAGACCTGTGTGTAATCCATATCAAAATTGTCCGGAGAATCACGATTTTCTGCTTGGTGGCTGACATGAGCACTTTATACCCCTGTTCTTTGTGGCTTCTGGCTGTAGGTCATAAATGTTATTATCATCATCACCTGTGTAGTGTCTCTCCTAGGATTAGCAAGGCCTGTTTGCCATTGACGTAAATCCTTGTAGCTCCAGGCCCCCAAGTGGCAAAGACAGCCCTGTTTCTGATTTCAGCAACTGTACCTCTCTCGCTTTGGACAGTGAAATGTTACCTCTAGGCCCCTGTTAGATAGAATTCTGTCATCTCACTGGTACCCAGGGAGCTTGGTTTCTTAGTAGCTCTCTTGCCCTCATCCGATGACACATTAGATGACAGCCCTCTCAAGGATGCTCAGAGGACATTCTGTGATGCCTTTGTGACAGGTGCGGCTGTGACCTGTCTGGGAACATGATGGGCTAGCAGGGACTCACGTTCAGTTCTTATAGGCTTTGCTGAAATGTCTGACCCTCTGCATTAGTCACAGCATCTCCACATCATTCACTATGGCAACTCATGTCTCATCTCCAAAGAGCCCTGTCTTAGGGTTTCTTTTTTCTTCTTCTTTTTTTAAAGATTTATTCATTTATTATGTATACAGCATGTATGATTGCAGGCCAGAAGAGGGCACCAGATCTCATTACAGATGGTTGTGAGCCACCATGTGGTTGCTGGGAATTGAACTCAGGACCTCTGGAAGAGCAGCCAGTGCTCTTAACCTCTGAGCCATCTCTCCAGCCCCCAGTTAGGGTTTCTGTTACTATGAAGAGACACTATGACCACGGCAAGTCCCATAAAGGAAAACCTTTCATTGAGATGGCAACTTACAGTTTCAGAGGTTTAGACCATTATCATCATGGGGGGAACATGGAGGCTGGGGCTGGGAGTATGGCAGGATGCAGGCAGACTTGGTGCTGGAGAATTCTACATCTTGATCCAAAGGCAACAGGAAACTGTCTCACTGGGAGTGGCTTGAGTGTGTATGAGACCTCAAAGCCCACCTCCACAGTGACACACTTCCTCCAACAAGGCCACACCTCCTAATAGTGCCACTCCCCTTTGGGGGGCCATTTTCTTTCAGAACCCCACAAGCCTCATAGCCACAATTAAGGGTGAATATCTTGTGTCTTTGTGGGATGTTAAATCCCAAGTCATTATGAACACTTCTGTCCTCAACCTTGAGTCCACAGAAGGTAACAAGTCTCAGTGCACTTCTGGACTTGTCCCCTCAGTTCCCAGCAATACAAACTAGACATCCCACGTGACTCATCTGCTCGCTCACTTCTTTCCTTTCCTAACAGTAGCTTTAGTCCCTCACCCAGGCTCTGCTGAGACAGAGCCTGATGACTACTGGTCTGGAGAGACCACATGGAGAGACAGGTGGAAGCTGCAATGAAGCAGCCACTTAAGGAGACAAGATATTGAGTCAGGCAGTGATGGCACATGCCTTTAATCCCAGCACTCAGGAGGCAGAGGCAGGAGGATTTCTTGTTAGAGGCCAGCCTGGGCTACAGAGTGAGTTCCAGGACACCCAGGGCTACACAGAGAAACCCTGTCTCAAAAAAACTGAGGGGAAGAGTAGGGAGAGAGAGAGAAAGACACACACACAGACACACATACACACACACACAGACACAGACACACACACACACACACACACACACACACAGACACACATACACACACACACAGACACACACACATACACACACACAGACACACACATACACACACACACACACACACACACACACACACACAGGTTCAGAGACTGTTCTCATCTAGCAAAGATAAGGAGAGTTTTGAAGGAATCTGGGCAGTTCAAGGGTCTTGGGAAAAACAGTATACATCTGCTTCCCTGGTGTTTCTTTCGTCATGAGCAGAGAAAATACACAAGGTCTGCACATTCAGTATCCTGTTAACTCCCCACATCTTCTAATCAAATCCTGAAAACCCAATCAACTTCTTGTAAATATCAATTTGCAATGAAGGGATAGAATTTTCCACAGGGAAAAAAAAGGTAAATTAATGAGCCATTGGTAAAGTGTTTGTTTGGCATTTGTGAGAACATGGTTTCAAACCACAACTTAAAAAAAGAAAGAGGTGGGCTGGAGAGACGGCTCAGTGGTTAAGAGCACTGGATGCTCTTCCAGAGGTCCTGAGTTCAATTCCTGGCAACCACATGGTGGCTCACAACCATCTGTAATGAGATCTGGTGCCCTCTTCTGGCCTACAGGCATGCATGTAGACAGAACACTGAATACATAATACATAAATAAATTTAAAAAAAAAAAAGAAAAAGAAAAAAGTAAAATTAAAATTCAAGTAAATGCCACATGAGGATATGGAAGAAGAATCATGTTTTCCTCCATATTAGAGAGGCATTGCTTTCCTTTTGTATCTAGGTAGAATCACATTGAATACCGTCACGCATGCCAACTCCCACTGCCACCCACACTGAGGCAGTCATGTGTGTGACTCCTGCTCTGGGGTGTTTACAGGGTAACTGGGTTTCACCATTGCTTTCCATCCTGTAAGGTGAGCTCTGTGGCCACAGTGAGCTTTTGGGTAGGTGGGAAGCAGATGCTGTATGTTGGCTCACTGAAGAACTTATGTACTTACTTTGTCTGATCAGAAATAGCTCCTGTGGACACGGAAAATATCAACTCGGGATAATAGATGTTGGATTCTAACTTAGGTAGTAATTCAGTAAGGTCCACATGGCCCCCATGTGGAGAGGACCGCAAGAGAAACATCAAATTCCTTGTCTGGCTCTAGTAATTATGCCGTAGAAACAATATAGATTTGCGCTTATTTTCTGAGTTTGTATTTATTTATTTATTTATTTATTTATTTATTTATTTATTTACTTACTTACTTATTTATTCTTTTTTTTTTAAAGATTTATTTACTATGTATACAGTGTTCTGCCTGCATGTATGGCTGCAGGCCAGAAGAGGGCACCAGATCTCATTAGAGATGGTTGTGAGCCACCATGTGGTTGCTGGGTATTGAACTCAGGACCTCTGGAAGAGCAGTCAGTACTCTTAACCTCTGAGCCATCTCTCCAGCCCTGTATTTACTTTTATAATCAAGTCAGCATACGTGTGTGTGTGTGTGTGTGTGTGTGTGTGTGTGTGTGTGTGTTCATATGTACTTGTGTGTCATGTATGCATGTACATGAGGAAGCCAGAGGTCAATATGGGTACCTTCTTTACTCATTCCCTGCCTTACCTTTGATAGGGGTCTCACTGAACTTGGAGCTCACCAATCTGATCCAGTTAGACTGGTTTTCTGACCGGCCCGGGGACCTGCCTCCTCAGTGCTGGAATGGGCGTATTTTTGTCCCTGACGTGAGTGCTGGTGATTGGACCGAGGTTCTTATGCTTGCACAGCAAGAACTGTACCTGCTGACCCATTATTCTTTTTTCTTTCCCTTAATTCTGACCCTACAAACTCTCAGCAGGGTTTTCATATTCCACACAAACAGAGTATATTTTTGAAACACAGTTCTTTTAAAACCATGGTGAGAGGCTGGAGAGATGGCTCAAAGGTTAAGAGCACTGGCTGCTCTTCCAGAGAACCTAAGTTCAAGTCCCAGCAACCACATGGTGGCTCTCAACCATCTATCATGGGATCTGATGCCCTCTTCTGGCATAAAGGCATACATGCAGATAAAGCACTCTTACACATAAAATTAAAACAAAAAACAAAACATGGTGAAGCCTTAGCTGAAAGTTAAATTTGAACACAAAACTTATGAAAGGAGCATATCGATTTTGAAAGCATTTGATAGACAGATGTGGTAGGTGGCTCATGCCTGTAATCCCAGTAGTTGGGAGGTGAAGGCAAGGAGGATCAGGAACTCAAGATTACCCTTGGCTACTTAGCAAGTTCAAGTCCGGTTTGAGCTACAGGAAACCCTGTGTCATAAAACAGAGACTGATTGACTTCGAGATAAATTATCAGTTACGCATGACTGCATGCAAACTACCCTGCAAAACCTCACAGCCTAAAGAAGCCGTTGAGCTCATGTTTTGTGGGTTAGTGCTTTGGCTCAGCTGCCTCTTAATCTGTTTCTGATTTAGCTTCATTCAGCTGGGTTTAATGCACGTATCGGCCACCAGGTGGCAGGTCACTCAGGTGCTACTCATCTGGATGGTGGCTCTTGTGTGTCTGGAGGATAGTCAGACTAGCCCAGGATTGTCTACTTGCCTGAGCACAGTCCCCAGAGACCAGAAGCCAGCCTAGCCTCTGGAGGCACAGGCTCTGCCATTTGCTGCTTTGCATTAGCCAAAGAAAGTCACGGCGGCAGACCTGACTGAAGGCATAGATGGACTGGGGTGCAGTTCAGGGATGGAGTGGCGTGCTTAGCATGCTTAGAGCTTGGGGCTCAGTCACCAGCACCAGAGAGTAGAGTGTGCGGGGTATGGGGAGGTCACAAGTGGGGAGGAAGGAGGAGCAGGCATAATTTGGTCGGGAGAGCTACAGGGTCTCATTATAAAGAGGTACCCTCCTCCTAAAAAAGCCAGGCATTTTTTTAGACCCTCACTTATAATCCCAGCACTGGAGATTTGTAGATGCTTGGTGCTCATTGGCCAGCGGGCCTAGCCTAATCATTGAGCTCCAGAGTAATTAGAGACTGTCCCAAAATAAGGTAGACAGTACCTGAGTAACAGCAACCCGAGGTTGTCCTCCATACTCATGTACCCACACATGTGCTCAGACATGAATGCACATAAAATAAGAGATATGCTTACAAAGAGGAATGGATGCTTGCAACCATTTTTACAACCTCTTCCAAGTCTAACTTTTTCTTCCCTTCACTTGGAAAAACTTCAATTTGTATCTTTTGCCTATAGTCAACTCTTTGCTAATTTTCCTATCTGCTCTTCAAACAAGGAAGGATCAACTCCCTTTATGAAGCTATTTGGTAACTGTCCACAGTCACTTTAGAAAGCACCCAGGAAGCTTCCTCTTTAACATTACAGGCTTATCAAAACATTTATGAGGAGCTGACAAGGCAGCTCAGTGGGTAAGGGTGCTGGTTGTACAGGCCTGACCACCCAAGTTCAGGGCCTGGAAGTCACAGTGGAGGAGAGAACTGCCTCCCAAACTTGTCCTCTGACCTCCACACATGCTGGGACTGCTTCCCTCATACAAATGTCACACACACACACACACACACACACACACACACACACACTAAATAATTTGAACATATTTATTTGAAAAAATGTAGATCTTTCCAGAAAAAAAAGGCAGGATGCAGGTTGTATGGAATTGTATATCAATTTTAAAAATATTTTATCACATTCTACTAAATTTTTAATTCTGTAGTTCTATTTTTTTTCTCTTCATGAGATGGTAAAAAAAAAAAAATACAAAACACAACCAAACTGTTCCAAATTCTGAATATAGATCTCTGGTTATTAGTTCATCTTCATTTCTGCTGGGTGTGCCTAATACTTATTTTGTCCTCAAGAAAAATAATTGTTCCTACAACAGCATTGTCTCATCTTCTGAGACAGTCTGAGTATGCAGAGGTTGGCCTCAGACTCAGTCTTCTACTCCAGTCCCCCAAGCTCTGGAATTATACACAGGTACCTCCATGACCAGATAAATGTTTTCTTTACATTTATTTGTTATATGTGTGGGAGTGCACATGCCATGCCATGTATGTGAAGATCAAGGGATAACTTGGGGGCGTTCATCTCAGTGGATGAACGGGATCTCAGGGCTTGAACTCAGGTCCTCAGGCTTGGCACCAAACCTTTACTTACTGAGCCTTCTCACCGGCTCCCAGCTTAAAACAGGACATTTTCTCCACCCAGAAACCTTTACAAAGGTGAATCAGAAAGAAAACGGATTTAGTAAGTCTTAAGCCAGAATGTGACCCCACGACCAGGAAGACACCGGCAGATCTCACCCTTTTACGTTGCCACACAAGTACAACCTATTACACAGATGTTCTTTGGAGCCCTGGTAATTAGTCCTTAATTGGTCCTCCAGTAAGAGAATTTGAAACTCCATTTGTTTATCCTAAATTCACCTGATGATTAGGTCACCATCTGCATCGGTTAATTGGTTTTACACAATGGAAAAATAAGTTTTTTAATGAAAGATGTAGCTTTGCAACTGGGAGCCAGACTTTCACGGAAGTCAGGCTCCTAACCATCCGCAGAAACTGGGAGACAAGGCCCTGTTAGAGTTCATCAGTTATGTATCGCTCTGTACATATGGAATGAAACATTTTATAATATAATGATATATTTCATATTAAGAAGACATTTAATATAAAATAATAAATTCATGTATAAGTATGTAATAGGTTTATACATACTGTATAATAAGATTTCAAGTCAATCTGAAGGACATCTTCAGAGAAGTACTAGGCAACTAGAATTTGTGTGGACAGAATATTTAAAGGAACACATACACATTTTGAGACAGAGAAAAAACATAATTTTTTTTTCTGAAGAAAACTCTTAAAGGAGGAAAACATTTCCCTTACTCTTCAGGGGGAGACTGGAGCTCCATTTCAATCTGTCCTCACCCGTACCTTGAGCAGGGCTCCTCTGGGTCAACCATGGTCTTTAGTAACCATGGTATTCAGCACTGCTTCTCTTCTCATCAACTCAGGATTGATTAACCTGGTCCCTCATCCATCAGGTCATAATTAAATCTCATGCACCAGAGACAAGTCTGGACTATGTTGATTCACCAGTGAGTCAGAGGCAGACTCCTCTCGTTATGGAAATTGTATGGCACAAAAGGAAACATAATAAACAGATAAATAAATGTACTTAATAATTTATTTACAACATAATCACAGGTGCTATTAAGCATAATGAGGACAAGCAGAACAGCATGAAGGCCTGAGCAGGATGGGGATATTGTAAGAAGGGCAGTGGTGTTTGAAATGTGAAGGATTTCAAGGAAGACGAAGGGAGTCAGAGTCACAAGCAAAGAAAATGAGATTTTTTAGCTGGAGGCAAGAACAGATGTGAGTGGCATTTGACTGTGAGGAAGAACATGGAAAAATGATCTGTGGGGCCAGAAAGAATTCTGCTTTAAAACATGTAAAGTTTGAGCTTTCTCTTTTTTAAAAAATTATTTTTCTATTACTTTTATTTAAATGTTTTATGTATTTGTCTCTGTGTGCAGGTGCCCAAGTTGGCCAGAAGAGGGTACTGGATCCCTTGGAGCTGGAGTTATAGGCAGTTGTGAGCTGCCTAATGTAGGTGCTAGGAATTGAACTCAGGTCCTTTGGTAGAATGGTGAATATTCCTAACCACAGAACCATCTCTGCAGCCCTTGAGATGCCTCTAAAAAAAGAAAAGAACAACCAAAAAACTAACCCCTTTTCGTATTTTACGTGCATGAATGTTTCACTTGCATGTATGTCTGTTTTCTTTGCATGTATGTCTATGTACCACCTCTTTGCCTGCTACCTATGGAGAGCGGAGGAGGGCGTCGATCCCCCGGAACTGGAGTTGTGAGCAGCCATGTGAGTGCTGAGAATCCAGCTTGGGTCTTCTGAAAGAACAAGTGCTCTTAATGGCTGATTTGCCTCTTAACATCAGAACACAGGGCTAGCCTGTGACTCCGCCTCCAGGTGATCTAACGCCCTCTTCTGTCTCCCTTGGATTCCTACTCACACCTAACACATGCAGACACACTCATAAATAAGTAAATAAATAAAATTTTAATAAAAAAATCAAAATACAGGGGCTGGAGAGATGGTCCAGTGGTTACAAGCACTTGTTGCTCTTGCAGAGGACCCAGGTTCAGATCCCAGCGCCCACACGTGGCTCACAACCACCTGTAACTTCAGCTTCCGGGGATCCAATGTCCTTGTCTAGCCTCCTTGGGCACCAGGCACACATGTGGTGTGCACATGTACATGCAGGCAAAACACCCATACACATAAAATAATAAAATTTAAAAATTAAAATACAGATGTTGAGGAGACAAGGGGTAACGTGAGAGGAATCAGGGTACAGACATGGTTTCAAACAGAGTTCCAGACTTCCTTTGCTGGATACAATGGTGTGATTTGTGGAAAATGCATGCTCCCATGAAAACAGATTAAAAAGGAAATCAGATTTTCAAAAATTAGTCTTTATGATCTCTTCAGAGAGCTGCCTAGCTAACTAGGATCTGAGAGGGCAGAGCATGAAAAGGAAAGGAACCAGAGTGCTGAGCCAAAATTCTTTATCTGATTTCTGCCTGCAAGCATCTGGCTGTTAATACGAAGGCTGCTCAACTCCCATTCTAAGGAGATTCGGCTGTTGAGCAACTGGAGGAGAGAGGCAAGTAAGTGGAAAGAGTGGACTGTGGAAGGCGAGGCTCCTGGAGACAGTATTCCATGGAAGGAGACGGAAGCGTGGAACCGGACATCCCACTGAAGGACCCTTCCCTTGAAGGCTTTCATCCAATTCAGTGCTGCATTGCAGAGGGGAACAAGGCTGTGGGTGAGAAGCCCCAGTATGTGCCAGGCTCCCAGGGCCAAAGAAGGAAATCTTCGTCCAAGACCCAACCAAGAAGAGGAACTTCAATCAACACACTTCTTTTGTTTATTATTGTATTTTATGTGCGTGGGTGTTTTGTCTTCATGTGTGTCTGTGTGCCATATGCATGCCTAGTGCCCTCAGAGGCCAGAAAAAGGCCTTGGAGGTGGGGTTACAGATGGTTATAAGCTGCCATATGGGTGTTGGGAATTGAACCTGAGTCCTCTGGAAGAGCAGCCAGTGCTCTTAACCGCTGAGCAATCTCTCCAGCACCATAAACACACTTCTTTGTTGTTGTTGTTTTGTTTTTGAGACAGGGTTTCTCTATGTAACAGCCCTGGCTGTCCTGGAACTCACTCTGTAGACCAAGCTGGCCTCAAACTTACAGAGAACCTCCTGCCTCTGCCTCCCAAGTGCTGGGATTAAAGGCGTGTGCCACCACCGCCCGGCCTAAACACACTTCTTTATGGGCTGAGACAGCTCAGGTTCACATAATGAAGGAACATCAAGGTGACCCAGAAGATCTTAAGAGGCACATAGCTGGTGGCTGGAGGGATCACTTAGCAGTTAGGAGCTCCTGCTGGTTTTCCAGAGGACTGGAGTTCATATCCCAGCACCCACAGCAGGCAGTTCACAGCCTCATGTTACTCTAGCTCCAGAGAATTAGATGCCTTCTTCTGTATTCCCCAGGCACCGGCACATTTGTGCACACACACACACACACACACACACACACACACACACACACACACACACACAACAAACAAATTCAAAGGGTCTGCTGGGACTCAGGTTTGGTTCCCAACTATCTGTAACTCCAGTTCCAGGAAATCTAACACCTGTGCGCATACATGCACTCAGGCATTACACATAAAATAAATAAGTATTAAAAATAAAATTTAGAAGCCGGGCAGTGGTGGCGCATGCCTTTAATCCCAGCACTCGGGAGGCAGAGCCAGGCAGATCTCTGTGAGTTCGAGGCTAGTCTGGGCTATCAAGTGAGTTCCAGGAAAGGCACAAAGCTACAGAGAAAACCCCTGTCTCGAAAAACCAAACCAAAACAAAACAAAAAAAAAAAAAAAAAAAAAAAAAAAAAAAAAAAAAAAAAAAAAAAAAAAAAAAAAAAAAAAAAAAAAAAAAAAAAAAAGAAAGAAAGAAAAAGAAAAAAAAAGAAAAAGAAAATTTAGAAAAGAAGCCAAACTTTGAAACTGCAGATTTGCTTGACGTTAAGATCACCTTTGTTGGGCCAGGCTTGGTGGCACACACCTTTAATCCCAGCACTCAAAAGGCAAAGGCAGGCGGATCTCTATGAGTTTGAGGCTAGCCTGGTCTACAGAGTGAGTTCCAGGATAGCCAGGGCTACACAGAGAAACCCTATCTCAAAAAGCAAACAAAAAGATCACCTTTGTCCACCTTGATGAAGAGACAAATATATTTACTATTGAAATGGATTACTAGAACATCACAGCGAATCCTGTAATAGATTAGCATGTATACCATCAACTAACTTCCCATCTACGAGCTCAGTGAAATGTGATAAAGAACATACAGTGCTAGATTTGTTGGATGTCCATACAGAAAAGCAAATTCACAATGAGTCACATATTTAAAACAGAAAAAAAGGAAGTGTGTGTGTATGTGTGTGTCTGGGGGGGAGGATAAAGGGTCAGAGAGATGGCTCAGTGGTTAAAAGCACTTGCTGCTCTTGCAAGGGACCAGGGTTCTGCTGGTTGTGGTGGCGCACACTGGTAGGATTTGCTGAAGGAGGTGGAAGCAGGAGGGTCATGAGTTCGAGGCCAGCCTGGGACTAGGTTTCCATTCCCAGCATCCTCTTTGGGCAGCTCACAACTTCCTGTAACTCCAGCTTCAGGGGATCTAGCTCTCTCTTCTAGCCTCTGTGGGTACCCAGTAGACCAGGCTGGCCTCGAACTCAGAGATCTGCCTGCCTCTGCCTCCTGGGTACTATGATTAAAGTGTGGGCCACCACCGCTCGGGTCCTAATTTTAACCATATACACACTTAGTCTTAATAAAATCATTGTTAAAAAAGATTACCATTTGCCTTATAGAATGACCTTGGCACCTTTATTGAAAATCAGTTGCCCATGTGAGTTATTGCATCTGCTGCTCAGACCCAAATTCTTAGAGTCATCTTGTCTTTTTCCACTTGCTACATACCTAGTCCATCACCAAATCTAGCCGACTTCAAAATATTTCATTCCTATTGGCACACCACTCCAAAAACATTGGCTACACCATCGTTTTGCCTGTGTCTGGCAGTTGACAGGCCAGAGCAGGAGAGTGTTTGCTTAGGGTCTGTTTTAGTTAAGGTTTCTATTACTTCCATCATACACCATGACCAAAAGCAAGTTGGGACGGAAAGGGTTTATTTGGCTTACATTTCCACATCATAGTCCATCATTGAAGGAAGTCAGGACAGGAACTCAAACAGAGCAAGAACCTAAAGGCAGGAGCTGATGCAGAGGCCATGGAGGGTGCTGCTTACTGGCTTGCTCCTCATGGCTTGCTCAACCTGCTTTGTTATAGAACCCAGGACCACCAGCCCAGGGATAGCATCACCCATAATGGGCTGGGCCCTCCCCCACCAATCACTAATTAAGAAAATGCCCTACAGGCTTGCCTACAGCCTGATAATTTGGAGGCATTTTCTCAATTGAAGTTTCCTCCTCTCAGATGACTCAAGCTTGTGTCGAGTTGACGTAAAACTAGCCAGGCCAGGGTCTGATGTGGCTGCAGTCATCTTTAGTGCCTTCTGTATTCATATGTCTGCTGCCTGGGCTGCAGGACCTGAGCTTCTCAGGCATCCTTCTTCCCTGTCTCTCTGTGTCTCTTGATTTGCTCTTTCTTTACGGAACCTCAGAGTAGCCAAACTTCTTTCATGGATGTTGAAGATTGTGAAGACAACAACCTGGTAACACTCTCAAGTCTGTTACCAACAGTGCAGACATCTTGCTGCTGCCACCAGCAAGGTCACAGCTGTTTGTGTCAGGAGTTGGTTAAGAACCTGGGGGCACTCTTGCTTGGAGCCCCTCATTGATATAGTTAAAGTGGTTATTATGGGATTCCCAACCAAAGTGAACGTGCAAATGTGTCTTTATTCAATAACTGCTGTCAATTGACTGACGATGCCCATGAAGAGATACATCCACATCCCAATCCCTGGAACTTGTATCACTTTTGATGACAAAGGTGGGAATATCCCTTAATAGGATAAAATATGTGGCTGGGTGGGACGGGGGGGGGGGGGGAGGGATGGTAAGCAATTGAGAGCATACGCTGCTCTTACAGAAGACCCGGGTTCTGTTCCCAGCACCTACTGGGGGCAGCTCACAACTGCTTGCCACTCTAGCACTGGGGAGCTACGACGGCTCTGACCTTGTGGGTACCTGCACTCCAGTTTGCATACATGAATACACATAATAAAATATAAAGATGTGACTGGATTATCGCTCTCAGATGAGGAACTTAGTTTACCCAGATGAGCTCTGAATACAGTTACAGGGCTTCTTGGCCCATCCCCTTAATCCCAGCACTCAGAGGCAGAGGCAGGCGGATCTCTGTGAGTTTGAGGCCAGCCTGGTCTACAGAGTGAGTTCCAGGACAGCCAAGGCTGTTACACATAGAAATCCTGTCTCAAAAAACAAACAAACAAACAAACAAAACCCAAAAAAACAAAACTTCCGACGTGGATGGAAAATGTCCATTGTTAAGGGGTTTGGGGTAGCAATGCCTCATTTTTTTTTGTAAGGAGTGATAATACCTTCTCGTTTGAACATCTAAGCTAGGTACTCAGAGAAGGAGGCCAGGGCCATCCTCTGACTCAGCAAACACAAAATTCAAAGCCAGGTGTGGTGGTGCGCGCCTTTCATCCCAGCACTTGGGAGGCAGAGGCAGACTGATCTCTGAGTCTAATGAGTCGGAGGCCAGCCTGGTCTACATATCAAGTTCCAGGCTAGTTAGCCAGGGCTAGATAGTGAGATCCTTTCTCAAAATAAAGGAGAGAGAGAAAAGAAAGGAAGGAAGGAAGGAAGGAAGGAAGGAAGGAAGGAAGGAAGGAAGGAAGGAGAGAAAGGAAGAAAGAGGGAGGAAGGGAGGGAGGGAGGGAAATTGACAACACTATAGCACACGGAGGCGTTTGACTCCTCTCAGGGCCTGTAGCCTTGTTTTCAGGCGCTTTAGCTTTTCAGGGCATTTCACGTTCTAACCTCTAACTCTGATAACAAAGTCAGTGCTGGCATCTGCAGCCCTCAAAACTGGTTTCAATCTGAATCAGTGGACAGCATAGTCTAAAAAGTGTGTCTATGTGTGTGTATGCATATGACGATTGTGTGTATGTGTGTGTGCATGTGTCTATATGTGTATATATGCATATGACCACTGTATGTGCGTGCATGTGTCTACATGTACATATGCATATAATCATAGTGTACATGTGTGCATGTGTGTGCCTATATGTGTGTATATATGCATATGTCTATGTATGTGTGCACTCTAGTTCAATGCTGGATTCCTTGAGCTTTTTTTTTTTTTTTTTTTTTTTTGTCTTAAAGGACAAAGAAGCCCAGCTACCGAGGATCCGGGACACAAACTCTACCCTGTGGATGCACAGGAGAATGTAATTCTGATTTCTGATTAGTAATGTATGCTTGTATAAAATCAGCATGAGGCTTTTGGTCTTCTTTTTTTGAGAGAGACAAAGTCTCATTCTTTAGCCTAGATTGGCCTGGAATTCACATGTAGTGCATTTGTGTCTGTATGCATGAGTGGATGTGTGTGTGTGTGTGTGTGTGTGTGTGTGTGCTCAAATGTGTGTGCACAGAGGCCAGCAGCAGGCATTAGGTGTCTTCTTCAGGTAACCCTTTCTTCTAGAAAGCTAAATACATAAGTGCAAAATCTCAGAGACTGTACTGGCACTGAGAGGTGGGTCCTACCAATCAAACTCCGTTCTCAAGGTAGACATAAACATGAAAAGCAGATTACCTATGCTAGTAATTTGGAGCAACCTAATGGGCTTCACACAACTGAACCCACTGAAAACGAGTGTGTTACTTGATATTTTCTAGAAAGTTCTGACAAGTACATCAGCAATCAGGGCTTCCCCAGCTCACGTGCCTTTGGTCCACAGATCCAGGAAGGTGGTGTTGGGGTCATCTATGCAATGAACAACCCTGCAGAGTGAATTTCAGTGTGAACACACTCTCAGCTGTGTGCATCTGGCTCCAGGGAAGACAGGAGTGGGGGGTCAGGCAGAGAGTCTACAGGCCTGCAGCTCACGTCAATCAAAGCCTGATGAAGTGCAGATGAGGTGCAGGTGGCAATCTCGCTAAATGCTGCCATCTTTGGCCAAACCTTTAAAGTCAGAGCAAGCTGAGGAGAAGAGCGAATGTGGGCTTAGGCCACGGAAGATGGAGATCCATTTGCCTAATGTGCCGGTGATGAAAATCTTCTCCTATCTGGATGCCTTCAGCTTGCTACAGGCTGCCCAAGTAAACAAGGTAAAGACTCTCCACTTTCCACTGCTGTCTGATTGACAGCTCTGTGCCTGGACGCCTCCACTTTGTATAGTCCTATAAAAGGCCCCGTTGGCCTTTCACCCCAGCCACGGAGTTCACTACCCCAGCTAACTCACCCAGCCTTCCTTCATTCCTTAAACTTACCTTATTCAGACCTGTCCACGCAGCTCTGATACCCTAGCGTCTTGGGGACTCATTGCTTCTCTTGACCAATGGGAGTGTCAAGCTGCAGAAGAGCCCATGGGTTAGCGTCATTTACTCCGAAGACCCCAAATCCTGTTAAATGAGCCAGGAGTGTTGGCGCATGCCTGTAATCGGAGCGCATGAGCGGTAGAAGCAAGAGCATCGGGAGTCTGGGTCATAGTCAATTAAATGGTGAATTTAAAGCCAGCCTAGGTTACTAGAGACCCTTTCACAAAAAAAAAAACAATAACAGCAACAACAAAACTCTGTTAGATGAAAGGAACAAGCTGATGTGTGGAGTTGTGCTGTGGATATGTGAGGCCCTTGAGGCTCCCAAGTCAAATAGACTGCTCTTCTGTCCTCCAAGCTCTCACAAGATGACTTGTGTTTGCTTGGGGTAGGTCTCCCTAGGCTAGCTGGGCCTGGAGAGCTGGGATTGAGTTTGATGAACCTGTGTAGGCCCAGCCCAGAGCATGAGAGCATGCTGGCTTAAGGACTCCTTTCTCTCCTGTAGAGCTGGAATTTGGCTGCAACCAGCGACTCCCTATGGAGGTAAGGAAAGGGGGCAGGATGGGGTCCAGAAAGGAAGGGGGGGAGGGGAGGGGGAGGGGCGGCTTCTAAGTCTGCACCGGGACCCCTGGTGTGTGAGATACACCCAGGAAGATGAATGTGATGAGAAGTTCATGCACTTTAACAGGGCCTCCGAGGAGGTGAGCTGACCGGGATTGTGACTGTGCCTTGCAGGAAGCTGTGTCTGAAGAGATGGCTCTGTTACGACTTGTCTCCAGATACCCTGGGTGCACAGACGTGGAAGGAGTACTTTCTTCGCAGAACTAGGCAAGAACACGCTATGTCTCGGGCAAAGCCAGAAGACTTCATCTACAAAGAAATGTCTGGGGACTTTGGTATGGGCGTGGGTATCCTAGAAGAGACACCCACTTGATATTTTTCCCATTCTATGTAGTGTTACATTCTTATTTAATAGGAGAAGGGTCATTAAAATTTAATGGGTTGGGCTTGTTGTCTAGCCATGGAACCAATCCTGATTCTTGTCTCCTGTGATCTGAATAGAAGACCCAGAGTGATTGCTTAACAGCGTAAAGCCAGCCCAGCCCTATCACTCCATTTCCCCAGAGGCTTCCTACCCTCCCCAGAATATACAGAAAATTGAATGGGGAAATTACTAAATAGCATAGGCTTTATTATTTACCTTTTCCTAAAACCTGCTTGTGACAGTTCTCTGATGGGGAGATACTTTAAATTTCTTACACTTATAATTTTTAGTGTGTGCATATGTGATGTATGTGTATTCCACATCGTGTGTATATCAGAAGACAACTTTGTGGAATCCATTCTCCTGATGGGAAGAGTCTTAACTTTTCTTATTTTGAGACAAGGCCTTACTACATAGCTGTGACTGGCCTGGAACTCAATATGTAGACCAGACTGTCCTCAAACACAAGATCTGCCACTTGCCTTCGATGGGACTGGAGGTACACCACCACACCTGTTTTTTTTGTTTCGTTTTGTTATTTTTTTTTTTATTTCTATGTTTTCTGATTTTTTTTTCTTTTATTTTACAATACTATTCAGTTCTACATAACAGCCACAGATTCCCTTGTTCTCTCCCTTCCTGTCCCCCTCCCCTTCCCCCCAGCCCACCCCCCATTCCCACCTCCTCCAGATCAAGGTCTCCCCCGAGGACTGGGATCAACCTGATAGACTCAGTCCAGGCATCTAGGCAGTGGTACCAGGTCCTGGGCTCATTGCATGAGTTAACTGTTTTTTGTTTTTTAAAGGAAGGGTCTCATGGACCATAGGCTGACAGCAATGACTCTTCTTTCATGTAGCAAACAACAATGACTTTGAACTGCAGATCCTTCTGCCCCCAAATGAGTGCTAGGATTAGGGTTTATGGGACTCTAGGAATAGAGCCTAGCATTCTACTGACCAAGTTACATTCCTAACTAGTACCCGTTTTGTATCTATAGAAACAGATTAAAGAGTAAAAATACCTGAGCCAGAGCCGACCTGCAGCTTGATTGGCTGACACTCTCTCCATCCTTTCTACAGTTGTTGCCCAAGCCTTCCCACAGAGACGGAGAAAAACAAAAACCTACCTTGTTTTGGTTTGAGTCACCCCTCAACTATCTGGTGTCCAAATAATGTTGGGGTTTCCTTGCAGGAGTTCAGGGAACAGCGTACTATCTCTCAGGGAGTGGCTTAACATATAATGGACAAGGAAAATCAATTGTCTGTGTGGTGACTTCTATGACTCGGCTTACCACCTGGGATATTCGAGAGGTGAGTCTGTCAGAGGAGCAGCAGAAGTGACCAGGACCTGGACCTGAATCCTCAGTTCATCTTTTTTGTTCTTGAGATGGAATCTCCTTGTACAGCCCAGGCTATTCTGGAACTCCCTACGTAGATAAACCTGCCTCTGCCTCCCCAGTGCTTGGGTTTAAGGTGTGTACCACACTCCTGGTTCCGCCCTCGGTTTTTTTTTTTTTTTTTTAAGATTTATTCATTTTATATGTAGGAGTGTTTTTCCTGAATATACACACACCACATGTGTGCCTGGTGCCAGTGAAGGTCACAGGAGGGTGTCAGGTTCCTTAGAACTGGAGTTACAGATAGTTGTAAGCTGTGGGTGCTGGGCACTGAACTGGGTTCCCTGCTGAATCATCCTCCAGTGCCTCTCAGTGTCTTGAAGTTTTCATTTTTTTGATATTTATTTTTTTATTTTATATGCATATGTGCCTGTGAGAGTTTATGGCTGGTGGGCCGGCAGAGCCCAGAGTGTTAGATTGTTAGAGGTGACTCTGAGATGTTGTGTAGGCTCTGCGAACCCAGCTGGGGTCCTCTGCCAGAGCAGTGATGGCTCTCAACTGCTGACCCATCACTCCAGCCCCTTACTCCAGGGTTTTGTTCTTGTTTTGAGGCTGCTGTGGACCTGATTGCTTCCCTGGTTGCAGTTTGTTTATTGGTAATGGGAAGGGCCCTGGTTTGTGTTTGTTTTGTGTTAATTTTGCAGCCTGTCAATGTGCTGGAAACTTATCAGTCTTAAGAGTTCTCTGGAGGAGTCTTCAGAATCTCTTCAGTACAGAATCAGTGTTTGCAAATAAGGTCACTTTGGCTTCTCCTGTCCTATTGGCATCCCTTCCATTTGCTTCTCTTGTTATTGCTCTAGCTAGAACAATACCGTATTGCTTTAAGAGCCAAATAAGAGTGTCTTGTTTCTGATGTTGCTGTAAATGCTTTGAGGTTGTTGGTTTTTTTTGTTGTTATTGTTTTTGTTTTCTTTTTCTTTTCTTCTTTTTTTTTTCTTTTTCTGGAACTGAGGATCGAACCCAGGGCCTTGCACTTGCTAGTCAAGCGCTCTACCACTGAGCTAAATCCTCAACCCCATGTTTTTTGTTTTCTGAGTCCAAGAGGGTACAATAAAGAAACTGCCAACGGGATTGCTCCATGACATGATTAGAGTTTTTATTGTAGGTATGAGAGCACAGCCAGAGGCATCTGGAAGAGTCCAGAGCAGAGAGAGAAAGAAGTAGACTGGACATGGCCAGAGCTAGGGAAGGCGGGGGAACAGGAGAGAAGGTGGAGATAGCAGGAGACAGAGAATGGAGCCCAGCGAGAGCAAGTAATGAGAGAACAGTGAGGTATAGGGGTGAGTAGCTGCGAGAGGGAAGGGCCGGGAGACTGCATGGGGGCTTTGACATCTAGAACAAGTACTTGTGAGTAGGGACCAGGGAGCCTGGGGGCGGCTTTGATATGCAGCCATGAGTATATGTCAATGGAGCCCCATATCCCTTCAACCAGAAGGGAAGTAATGCCTTTTGGCAGATGGGAGCTGGTTTCAGAAGTTCCTGGGGGAAAGCTAGCTTTTATCTATCACCAGAAGTCCTATAGTCCAGCTTGAGCTCATCTCTGGATCCCTGGACAGCTGAGACCTAACATTTACTATTTAATATAGGTTGGCTACAGGTTTGTGTGCGAGTGTGCTTTCTGTTACTGTTAAAGACCATGACCAAAAGCAACTTGGGGAGGAAAGAGCTCACGGATTAGTCTTTCAGGGGGGATGAGGCAGAACTTAAGCAGAGGCAGAGAAGGGACACTCTGTACTGGCTCCCTCTTCGTGGCCCCTCCCTCTTCGTGGCCCCTCCCTCTTCGTGGCCCCTCCCTCTTCGTGGCCACTCAGTTCTTTCTTTCTTTCTTTTTTTTTTTTTGGTTTTTCAAGACAGGGTTTCTCTGTGTAGCTTTGCACCTTTCCTGGAACTCACTTGGTAGCCCAGGCTGGCCTCGAACTCACAGAGATCCTCCTGCCTCTGCCTCCCGAGTGCTGGGATTAAAGGCGTGCGCCACCACCGCCCGGCCTCAGTTCTCTTTCTTATACCACCCAGTACTACCTGCCCAGGAGCGGCACCGCCCACAGTGGCCAAGTCCTCCCACATTGATTAATTAGGAAAATGCCCTACAAACTTGCTTAGAAGCAGTCTGATGGAGATGTTTTCTCAGCTGAGGTTCCTCTTCTCAGATAGCTCTAGCTTGTGTCAAGTTCACCCCCACACCAACACACCCACTGACCCACAAAATCGCCGCCAATAAAAACAAAAACTGACAAGGACAGTTTGTCAAGTAAGGCCTCCACTGTGTTGAAACATGTTCCTCTGTTCTGTTCCTTCAGGACTTAGGAGATGTTGGATTTGCCCTTTCCTGTGTCTATTGTCATTCGATTTCTATCCTTGAGTCCATTTGTGTCATTTATAACCTTGTTTTCATGTACATTAAACCATGCCTGCACCTTTATAATAAAGCCAGCTTGGTCATGGTGAGTGATCTTTTTGGTATGTTCTTTCTTTTTCCTTTTTTCCCCCCAGAGACAAGGTTTCTCTGTGTAGCCCTGGCTGTCCTGGAACTCACTCACCAGGCTGGCCTTGAACTCAAGAGATCTACCTGACTCTGCCTCCCTAGTGCTTGGATTAAAAGCATGGGTCATTACCACCACTCAGCTTGGTATATTCTTTTTTAAGGGTTTTTTTTTTTAACTTTTTTATTTATTTATTTTTTGGTTTTTCAAGACAAGGTTTTTCTGTATAACAGCCCTAGCTATCCTGGAACTCACCCTGTAAACCAGGCTGGCTTTGAACTCACAGAGATCCACTTGCCTCTGCCTACTGAGTGCTGGGATTAAAGGCATGCACTGACACTGCCTGGCTTAAGATTTGTTTTTATTATTTTTAAGTTGTTCGTATGGGAGGAGGAAGTATATGCACACAAGTACAGGTACCTGTAGATCCAGAAGAGGGCACTGGCTACCCTGGAGCTGAAGTTACAGGAAATTATGATCACCCCAGGTGGGTGCTGGAAACTGAACTTGAGTCTTTTGGAAGAAGAGTAGATTCTCATAATCACTGAGCCATTTTTCCAGCCCCCCTGGTGTACTCTTGAATTCAGTTTGCAAATATTTTGTTGAGAATTTCTGTATTTATCAGGGGGATTGGCTGTTACTTTCCCTTTCCTGTTTTTTGTTTGTTTGTTTTTGTTATGTCTTTTATGTAGCTTTGGTATTGAGTGATGATAATAGCTTCACGGAGTTTGGTAGCTGGGTGATGGTGGTGCACACCTTTAATCCCAGGACTTGGGAGGCAGTCTGTAGTGAATGCTTGCCTCTGAGCATCGTGCACATGGTCCCGTTTTCAAGTCTGCTCCTGCCCCCAGATAGTCTAGATGTTTATATTTTTCTTTTTTGTTGTGTCTGTTATTCTTTTTTGAGATAGTTTTGTAGTATAGCCCCAACTGGTCTTGATATTGTAGACCAGGCTGGCCTCAAACTTGTGGTGCCCCTCCTGCCTCTGCCTCCCTGGGCTGGGGTGATAGGCATGTGCCACATGGCCAGCTAGAGAGGCTTAGAATTTTTTTTTTTTTTTTTTTTTTTTGGTTTTTCGAGACAGGGTTTCCCTGTGTAGCTTTGTGCCTTTCCTGGAACTCATTTGGTAGCCCAGGCTGGCCTTGAACTCACGGAGATCCGCCTGGCTCTGCCTCCCGAGTGCTGGGATTAAAGGCGTGCGCCACCACCGCCCGGCTGAGGCTTAGAATTTTTGTATCCTCTTCTTGTAAGCAGTAGTTCCAAATTGGAAAAGGCTTCCAAATAAAGTTGGTGGGTAAAAGCAATGGAAATAGTTCCTCAGGCACATGCTGCTCTTGTTCCCTAGGGTGCCATGACCTGGGTAAGCCCAATACAGCCTACCTGTATCATGAGACTGGCCACCCTCCCAGAGCTGTGCCTGGCGATCACCGTGGATATGGAAGCGACCATCAAAGTGTGGAATTGTTATGACAAGGATGCTCTGGCAACTAACAGCATGTTCTCTTCCTGTCAAACACTGAAAGCTGTCCTTACAAAAGGTGGTCCAATCGTCTTGGTAAGTGACCCCCAAATCTAGAGTAGGCATACAGTACAAAACACTTGCTAATTTGAGGTTCCATTACTGTCAAATCTCAATTTGGCTTCTTGGAGTCATCTCTGCAAACCCTGAGAGTCGATCACAATACAGCAATAAATGATGGTGTAGAAATGTCCACTAGTCAGGCAGTGGTGGCACACTCGAGAGGCAGAGGCAGGCAGATCTTTGAGTTCGAGGCCAGCCTAGTTCTTGGAGTGAGTTCTTGGACAGGCTCCAAAGCTACACAGAGAAACCCTGTTTTGAAAAAACAAAACCAAAAAATGACAATGCCTTTGGTCTAACCTCGTGTACATTTCCTAAGCTATTTTCTTTTTTCCTTTTCTTTTTCTTTTTTTGAGGGGTGGTGGTGGTGGTTTTGAGACAGGGTCTCTTTGTGTAGCCTTGCTGTCCTAGAACTTGCTTGGTAGACCAGGCTAGCATCAAACTCAGAGATCTGCCTGCCTCTGTCTCTCAAGTGTTAGGATTAAAGGCATGTGCCACCCTCACTCTGCTCCTAGGCCATTCTTTTAAAAACAATACAAAAAGGTTTTCCTAGGGGCCCAGGGAGAGATGGATAGTGGATAAGAATGTTTTCTGTGCAAGCATGAAGACCTGAGTTCAAATCCCTGGCACTCGCATAAAAAGTGGGATGCAAACTGCTTGCCGGGCGGTGGCAGCGCACGCCTTTAATCCCAGCATTCGGGAAGCAGAGGCGGGCGGATCTCTGTGAGTTTGAGGCCAGCCTGGTCTCCAAAGCGAGTTCCAGGAAAGGCACAAAGCTACACAGAGAAACCCTGTCTCGAAAAACCAAAAAAAAAAAAAAAAAAAAAAGTGGGATGCAGCTAAATGTGCCAGCTCTCCAGTGTTGTTGGGGTTGGAAACAAAAGGGTGACTGGTCTAAATGGACATTCCTGTCCTGACTGCTTCCTCCCAAATAAACAGAGGTTGAATATTGTTTACAAATGCTCGGCCGATAGCTCAGGCTTGTTACTAGCTAACTCTTACATTTAAATTAATCCATATTTCTATTTATGCATTGCCAAGTGGCTCATGGTTTGTTACCTCATTTTCTATACTTCCTTCTTGCTTGGCAGCTGGCATTTCTCAAGACTCCACCCTCCTTCCCATTATTTTCAGTTGGCTTTTCCCGCCTAACTTCCTGAACACCTACCCGCCTGTCAGCTTTTTAACCAATGAGAGTCATACATATTCATAGTATAGAAAAGGATTGTTCCACAGCAGACTGGGGCTTGCTGGCTGCTAGCCAGCCTAGCTCCAGGTTCAATAAGACTCTCAAGGGAACGAGGTGGAAAGTGATAAAACAGGGCACCTGACATCCTTCTCTGGCCTCCATGTATGTACAGATATGCACATCTACATATATTACACATACATATTATATATACATATTACATGCACACGTGTACATTTTACAATTTTTCTAAATGATTTCACATTTTTGCTTCTTTCAAATGTTTATTATTTGGAGTCTGTAACTTGGACAGAGACAGTGGAGAGAAAAATATGAATTTTATCAGATACTAAGGAAAAAAGGATAATGTTGATACCCAAGTGAGTCCTTGGGGAAGAGTGTTTTAGGGCTTAGAAAATCTCTCTCTCTCGTGTGTGTGTGTGTGTGTGTGTGTGTGTGTGTGTGTGTGTGTGTTTAGTAAAAGTCTCATGATGTAGTCCTGGCTGGCCTAGAAGTCACTGTGTAGATCATGTTGTCTTCAAACTCAGAGATGAGCCTGGCTCTACCTCCTGAGTGCTAGGACAAATGCTACCATGCCCTACAAAAGTTCTTTGTTTTGGTTTGGTTTTGGATTTTGAGAGGGTTTCTCTGTATAGGCCTGGCTGTCCTGGAACTCACTATGTAGACTAAGGTGGCCTTGAACCCAGAGATCCACCTGCCTCTGCCTCCCAAGTACTGGGATTAAAGACATGCAACACCACCACTGCCCAGCTAGTGCAGAGGTATAGCACTTATTCTTCTAGAGAATATAGGTTCAACTCCAGCACTCATAACGCATCTCACAACTGTAACACCATTATCAGGCACTCCAGTGGCTTATTCTGACCTCCAAGGGCACTAAGCATAATGCACCACCATGCCTAGCATGATTTTTCTTTTTCTAAGAGATTTTTGCAGGGCCAGGTGGTGGTGTTGCATGTCTTTAATCCTAGCACTTGGGAGGCAGAGGCAGGTAGATCTCTGAGTTCGAGGCCAGCCTGGGCTACCAAGTGAGTTCCAAGAAAGGCGCAAAGCTACACAGAGAAACCCTGTCTCGAAAAACCAAACAAAACAAAACCAAAAAAACAAACAAAAAAACCTCTGCACTGGGCTGGAGAGATGGTTCAGAGGTTAAGATCAGTGACTGCTCCTCCAGAAGTCCTGAGTTCAATCCCCAGCAACCACATGGTGGCTCACAACCATCTAAAATGAGATCTGATGCCATCTTCTGGTATACAGACAGAACACTGTATACATAATAAATAATAAATCTTAAAAAAAAAAAAAAAAAAAAAAACTCTGCACCACCAGGCAGTGGTGGCCCACGCCTTTAATAAATCCCAGTACTTGGGAGGCATTGGCAGGCGGATCTCTGTGAGTTGGAGGCCAGCCTGGGCTACAGATTGAGTTCTAGAAAAGGCACCAAAACTATACAGAGAAATTATGTCTCAGGAGAAAGAAAAAGAAAGACCTCTGCACCACCTCTCGAGCCCCAGAAGGTCTCATTTTTTAAAAAGTTGTATTTTTAATTACTGGACTGTGTGTGGGTATGTGCATGTGAGTATAGGTGCCCACAAAGTCTAGAAGAGAGAGCTTTGGATCCCTTGGAGCCAGCAAGGGTGAGCCACCCGAGGCAGGCACAGTACTTATCCACCGAACTGCCACTCCATCTGGGCTCTGGAAAGTCTTACTCCATGGGATCATCCCAACCTCTCTGGGAGGCAGGCCAGTGCTTCTCAGAGCTGGTAGTGCCGCTTCCTTCATACTTCAAGTTTTCCTACTGATCGGCTGCTGGTCCTTTGATTTCAGGCAGGTGACGATTCCGGTAACCTCCACACATTCAGGATTCCCGACTTACACCTTATTTCTAGAGTCCATGCGTTTGAATTTGCTGTTAACCAACTCCACTGCTCTCCCCAGAGGAAATGGGTCTACCTGAATAAGAAGCACCCACATGTCTTGCCAAAGGTAGGTCTGTTCTAGCAACTTTACCTCCAGGGCGGGGAGAATCAAGGAAGGTCCAGCCCTTTGGGGAGGACCAGGCAGACTGCTCCTCTCTCCTGAGCCGTACCACAAGCAGAAGTCATCCCCACAGTCGGGATGTAATGCTCTGGGAAGCAGTCCTGCCCAGTCCCAATGGCAAACGTCTGTTAGTGAAAAGTGTCCTTGAGACCTGGTTCAGCCAAAGGCAGTGGAATAAGGCTCCCTGGAAACCTTCTTTACTTTGCTGGCCCTGAACTCACAGCAATCTTCCTGTCGCCGGACTACACTCCTCCCTTCCCCAGGAATCCACCTCTAGTGCTGGATTTCAGATGCGTGCTACCATATGTTGGGAGGCCCTGCTGGTCACATGTTGCAGTCTATCATGGCCTGGCAGCTCTCCCCTAGCTCAGCACAATATGAAGGACACCTCTCCCCTCCCCCCTTACTCCACTCCCCAACCCCGTGTCCCCCTGCCCCCCAGCGAAGGCTTCCTGCTCTCTACTTAACCTTATTTGGAGAATAAGCAGGGATGCCTGACTTATCTCAGGTGTGACCCTTGACAGTTCCCCCGCAGAAGCCCCCGCTGCTGCCCATATGTAATCAGACATGGTGTTAGGAGCTTTATGACAGGACCCTGCTGCCACATTTGGAGTCTTATGATAGGAGCGTGCTGTTTAATGCAAATTGGGTGATGCCCCGGCCACTGCCCCTACCCTGTATATTTCCTTTACTCTGAAATAAAGCTGAGCTGTAACACTGAAGCAGTCTCCAGGAAGGCTGGTTCTGTCTTGCTCACAGGCGGGACAAGGCCCTGCCTGCCGCTTCTGCCCTTCTGGCCCAGTGACCAATGGATTGTGGGGGAAAAGAGGATCTACACATACCCAGTGCTCTTCATACTCCATTCCCTCTTTACTCCCTGCCCTCTGGCGCCTAGCTCATAGGTACTGCGAGGCAGATGGTCTGCTCCAAGGCCAAGTACTTCCTCAGGGCCCATGCATATTTATTTGCTTTTGTACGTTGTTGTATTTTAAGAGCCAGCCTGGGTTACAGTAAGACAGTCTCAATGCCTCCTCATTAAAAAAAAAAAAAAAATCAAACAGCCCTGGACTAGTCCTCTGCACAGAAAACTTGTACTTCTGTCTGAGGAGGAGTCCATTGTGCGAGGATGACTGAGTTGCCCTTTGACCTGGGTCAGGGACTCCATTCTCTTTCTGTCTCAGAAAATGGCGGGAGAGACAGGAAGACGGTGAGCTCCTCGTACATTAAGTGCTCAGCCCTGTCTGCAGTGAAGGACAGATGCGGCCACACGTGTGCTTCTTCCTAAAGTCCTGTGCCTGGAGTTGCAGGGGTGCCAGAAGCTGCAGCGTTACTCTTCACTGACGACGCCAACAACGCTCTCTCTGCAGGTGTATCTCATGAACAGCTTACTGAGGCCATCGGAATACCCCGCCCCTGTGTGTACCACTGTCAACTATACTTTAAGCTTCAAAGCCTTCTGGACCCCGCGGAGGGAAGACAGGATAACGTTGCTGTCCCAGAGAGGGCCCCGTAAAGTCTCCAAATTTGTCACATTTGATATAGAGCTGGAAAGGACCGAGGACAGAATAAACGCTAAAGGTAAACCTTACCACCTTAGAAATTTCTCAAGCCGGGCACGACGGCACATGTTCCAAATCAGGAGACCGAGGCTGAAAAGCTTCATAGAGGGTGCTGTCTCAGAAACAAAGATCAGGCTGGTGAGATGGCTTAGTGTGTGCACATTCATGCACGCAGATACACATACACTAATGATAGTTAAAAATAAATAAATCAATAAAAAGGCCAATGCTGGTGCACACCTTTAATCCCAGCACTCTGGAGGCAGAGGCAGGTGAGTTCAATGATAGCCTGGTCTACAAAGCAAGTTCCAGGACAGCCAGGGCTGTTACACAGAGAAACTCTGTCTCAAAAAACCAAACCAAACCAAAAAAAAAGCCTATATTACAAGATTGGCAAAAATGGCTTAGAGCAGTGGTTCTCAACCTGTGGGTCATGACCCCTTTGCCAAACCTCTATCTCAAAATATTTACATTATGACTGCAAAATTAGTTATGATGTAGCAGTGAAAATGACTTTTTGGGGTCCCCACAACATGAGGAACTGTATTAAAGGTCACAGTGTTAGGAAGGTTGAGAAACAATGGCTTAGAGATAGGGATAGTTAACTATGAAGCCTGACAATTTCGCTTAATTCCTGGGGTCCCACATGGTGGAAGGGAGAGAACTACGTTCCTCGAGGTGTCCCCGACCTCCACATGTGTGCTCGAACACCCACACAAACATAATAATCATGTAAAAACAATTTTTTAAAGAAACTCTTTTCTCCTCTCCAAGTACTCCTATTAAGCCACAAATGCATGACCTTTGTTTTGTTTTTTTGAGATAAGGTTTCTCTCTAGCCCTGGCTGTGCTGGAACTCGCACTGTACATCAGGCTGGCCTCGAACTCGGAGATCCACTAGACTCTGGGATTAAAGGCGTATGTCACCTTGTGGTGATGCAAGTCTTTGTAAAGGGAGCAGAAGGGCTCCTTAGCTAAATGTGAATGCCTGTTTGGTGGTGACATCATCACCTGGTCACTACTCTGCCCTGCTCAGACGTTTCTATTTCTATTACAGGTTAGGGACTGGGTTCTAACGCCCTTTCCCAGTACAGGTGTCTTTCCAATGCTTGAGCTATTACTGATTGTCCACACTGTCACTGCGTCATAGCCTGCCTTTCCATTCATGGTCAAGGACATGGTCAGTCCACTGGACTGTCTTCATGGTCCCTTACCAGACTAGAGTCCCGTGGAAGTAGGGGTATGCTGTTCACTCAGCATTAAGAATTTTGCTCTAACTTAAATGATTCAAAAATTGCCTCTGTATTTTGTGTGGCACAGCACGACAAGTAGCGAGCTTCACGTTACCAAGCGACATAAAGACCCCAGAATGGATGGGAGTCAGTGATAAGGATGTGATTGTGTGTTCAAGTGGGACATCTCTATTAGTCTACAACATGAATGGCTTCCAGTTGCAGAGACTTCAAGACTACCCAGCAGAGATCATGAGATTACTGGTGGTATGTTTGGGATGCTTCCTTTCCAAGATTTTTTGTTTGTTTGTTTGTTTGTTTTTTTGTTTTTTTGTTGTTTTTGTTTTTGTTTTTGTTTTTGTTTTTGTTTTTGTTTTTCGAGACAGGGTTTCTCTGTGTAGCTTTGCGCCTTTCCTGGGACTCACTTGGTAGCCCAGGCTGGCCTCGAACTCAGAGATCCGCCTGGCTCTGCCTCCCGAGTGCTGGGATTAAAGGCGTGCGCCACCACCTCCCGGCTGTTTGTTTGTTTTTAATTTTTTTTTTCTTTCAAGACAGGGTTTCTCTGTGTAGCCCTGGTTGTCCTGGAACTCACTTTGTAGACCAGGCTGGCCTTGAACTCACAGACATCTGCCTGCTTCTGCCTCCAGAGTGCTGGGATTAAAGGCATATGTTACCAGCACCTGGCTAAATTTACATTTTTTAACTTATTCCTGTTAGGGTGTGTGCGTGTGCGCGTGCAGAGGCTGGAAGCCAACTTTCTGGAGTTAGTACTCGCTCCTTCCACCCTTACTTGGGCTCCAGGAATGGCGCTCAGAGCGCCAGCCTTGCTCAGCAAAGGCCTTTACCTGATGGGCCACCTCACTGGCCCTTTCCCTGTATTTTGATCCGATCTTGACTCCTGTCCACTCACATCTGGGTGTCTTTTGAAGGATCCCCTCCATGTCATTGTCACATATATTGATGGCTCTCTGGAGGTATACATGTGGGAGGAGAGTAGTCCATACCTCAAGAAGTGTTACCACCTACAAAACCCGAGACATATGGGGCGCCAAAGGTAAGCTCTGCTTTGCAACTTAAATTTTACCTTGATTAAAAAAGAAACTGCTGCATAAAAATGCATTTTTTTAAAAAAAGAAAAAACATACTTTCTGTAAAAAGATCTGACTGGGTTTAAGATCCCCAGCATCACATAAAACCAGGTATTGTGCTGTGTGTGTGTGTGTGTGTGTGTGTGTGTGTGTGTGTACACATGCACGCGCGCGCGCACACAAGAGGATTAGGAAGTTCAAGGTTATCGTCGGCTGCTTAGGGAGTTTAGGGGCCAGTCTGGGTTAATTGCAAAAGCATCTCAAAAAAAGAAAAGGAGAATTAGCAAAGCATAATGCACACTTTTGATCTCAGCACTGGGAGGCAGAGGCAGATGGATCTTCTGTCAGTTCCAGGCCAGCCTGGGCTACATATCCAGTCCCAGGACAGTCGGGGCTATATAGAGAGACTCTGTCTTTAAAAAGAAAGCCAGGCAGTGATAGTGCACTCCTTTAATCCCAGCACCTGGGAGGCAGAGGCAGGTGGATTTCTTGAGTTCAAGGCCAGCCTGGTCTAAAAAGTGAGTTCCAGGACAGCCAGAGCTGTGACACAGAGAAACACCCTGTCTCAGGAAAACAGAGAGAGAGAATTGATAGTTGTTGTGATCTTGGCACATACAGCTACATGTCAACAGTTTCAGGCTCACAATACAAGTGAGGAGACTGTGTCTTCATAGGCCCCTGGCAGGGTGGACTCTGAGTTCAGTCCCCACTTGGGTTGCCTCATTCATGAGTTGCCTTTATCTCCATTTGGTTAATATTTCCTTTGAGTTTTACTTATCTTCATCCAAACTATTTTCAGTGAGCAAGGTGTGTCGGCGGCGGTACACGCCCCAATCCCAGCACTGAGGCAAGTTTTGATTGCAAGTTCTAGGCCATCTTGGACAATTTAGTGAAACACCCCCACCCCACCCCCAGTCTCCAAAAGAGAAGGGGAAAAATTTGCCTTGAATTGTTTTTTTTGTTTTTTTCTGAGACAGGGTTTCTCTGTGTAGCCCTGGCTGTCCTGGATCTCACTTTGTAGACCAGACTGGCCTCAAACTCAGAGATCCACCTGCCTCTGCCTCCTGAGTGCTGGGATTAAAGGTGTAGGCCACCACTGCCCAGCCCAGAGTACATTTTGAACAAAGGTCAACAGCACATGACAATTTACCAATATAATTTATATTACATGTGTGACTTAAAGATATTTTCTCCTTCTGGTTGTGGTAGCACACACCTATAATTGTAGTACTCAGGAAACTAAGGTAAAAGGATTACCTCAAGTTTGAAACCAGCCTGGACTACATTCAAATTCAATGCTAACCTAGGCTATATAGTGAAACCTTACTTCAAAAGATTTTTTTCCACTCTGGAGTTTTCTTCATTCTCTTGGGTTTTTGTTTATATGGCAATGCCATTCTGCTTTGATCATAGTAGCTTTGTGTGACATGTTATCAGATCTGGTATTACGATACCTCTAGTTTTATTGTTTTGGTCCAGAAGGCCTTCGCTATTTAAGGTCACGTAGGACCCTGGGTTTGGTCCTCAGCTCCAGAAAATAAAAAAAATTGTGTGTGTGTATGTGTATGTGTGCGCCATTTTGAAATATCTTGCCGGGCGGTGGTGTCGCACACTGTTAATCCCAGCACTCGGGAGGCAGAGGCAGGCAGATATCTGTGCGTTCGAGGCCAGCCTGGTCTACAAAGCGAGTTCTAGGAAAGGTGCAAAACTACACAGAGAAACCCTGTCTTGAAAAACCAAAAAAAAAAAAAAGAAAGAAAGAAAAAGAAATATCTTGTATACCTCAGTCTGGCCTTGAACTTGCTGTGTAGCCAAGGATAGCCTAAATCTTTATCTAAAGCTTGCCTTGAACTTCTGATCCTTCTGCCGCACTCAGTATCCGTCTTTTAATTGGCATTAGTTTATTCTCTTTCAGTATTTGAAAAGGGCTTTACTATGTCCTTCTGCCTTCTGTGATGTGCTGAGAGAGCTATTGTCACTGGAGTTCGTCATTCTGTAGATCCAGGTGTAATCCAGATGTAGTGTCCCTGTGATTCCAAGTTTTTTGTTGAGTGTCATATGTTGTTCCCCCTCTCTCTTCCCCCCACTCCCACAAAGGGTTTCTTTGTAGCCCTGACTGTCCTGGAACTCACTCGGTAGACCAGGCTGTCCTCGAACTCTGAGACCTGCCTCCTCTGCCTTTGCAGTGCTGGGATTAAAGGTGGGTGCCACTACTGCCTGACTTCTGTTCAGTATTTTTTTTTTTTTTTAAGATTTTATTATGTATTCAGTGTTCTATCTGCATATAGCCTGCAGGCCAGAAGAGGGCACCAGATCTCATTATAGATGGTTGTGAGCCACCATATGGTTGCTGGGAATTGAACTCAGGACCTCTGGAAGAGCATCCAGTGCTCTTAACTGCTGAGCCATCTCTCCAGCCCCTTTTGTTCAGTTTTCAGAAATTTGGTTACGGTGTATCTAGTGTGGATGTTTGAAATTTAATGTGTTTGGGCTGGATCAGCTTTTGGGGAAGGCATTTTATCTTTCTTGTGCTGGGGGAGTGAATCCCCGGCCTTGAACATGTAAAGTATGAGTTCTGCTAATGAACTTTACCCAAAACTTTAGGGAGTTGTGTTGTGTTCTCAACATGCCTGGTAAAGGGAGGGAGACGGAGACGGAGACGGAGACGGGGGTGGGGGTGGGGGTTGGGGGTGTTGCCGCCATTTTTACTCACTTTAGTGCAGAGGAAGAGATGGGTGATGGGCCAGGAGCAGGAGAGTTGTGGACCTGGATTGGCCCAGGGCAGGTCTGACATTTATGAGCTCCTGAGAGAGCGGAGTAAATGTGCCCTCCTTAATAAGGAGTGAGAATGATTCACAGACCTGTGCCCTGCCTGTCACCTAATGGGAGGGAAGGCAGCGCTGCTTTTGCTATATATTCACTTTGAGTGGACCAAGTATGGCCAAGGGGGCAGAGTTCAACTTTAAATTAATTCATAAATTAAAAGTCTGTTTTGTTTGTTTGTTTTTGAGACAAGGTTTCACTATGTAGCCTAGACTAACCTCAAACTGCCTCAAACTCATGTCTGTTCTCCTGCCTCAGTCTAAACTGATGTGATTTAAGGCATGTGGCATCACACCAGGCTTCTCTCATTGTTGAGCTTAGAGAACCTCTCAAGGAATCGAGAACTGTGGTGGAAGTCTATCACAGAAGGCTGGGATCAGCACTCACACTGTGAATGACAGTCTACCTTTGCCAATGTGTGCAGTTCCACAAAAATAACCCGAGACGGCTTAGCAGTTTCGGTAACTGCCACCAAGCCTGGCAACCTGAGTGGAGTCCCTAGAACTTTCTTGGAAGGAGTGAACTGATTCCCACAGGTTATTCTTTAACACACACACACACACACACACACACACACACACACACACACACACACCATGAATAAATAAATAAACGCTTGACAGTTTTGAAGAAGCAGGCATGTGACTAAAGAACCGTGATCAGCGGGTGGCCCTCCTCCCACCTCTACCCTGACATCCTGTTTGTTTTCCCCCTTGGCAGCATGGTTCCCAAAACGCTGTGCGATAATGTGAGCATAATTCGAGTGGTGACGAAAGGCCCCAACTGCTGTTTTCTGATGGCATATGTTTTGAAAGTCTGCTCTTGAAAACTAATCGAATGGGCTGTGTGTCCTCTTCCTCACTGTAATAAACCTCTGTTTGCAAGACCAGACTGGTGATTTTAGTGTTGCTAAGAAGTGATGAGGCCAGGTGTGGGGGTGCACACTCTAATACCGGCACCTAGGAGGCAGAGGCAGGCGGATCTGAGTTCAAGGCCAGCCTGGTCTACAGAGTGACCAAGGCTATGTCAGGAGACACTATCTCTGAAACAAAACCCGTGGCAATTTGGCTGTGGTATCTGTCATTGTGTTGATTATCAGGTTGACCAGGCTGTGTGGGCAGCTGCCCACCTCTCCATGCTTATCACTGCAGAAGCTGTGCGCAGATGAAGAGCATTGTTTTTCTGGATAAAAAAGCACCTGTTAAGCCAAGCAGTAGTGGAGGCAGGGGGATCTCTGAATGTGAGGACAGCCTGGTCTACAAAACAAGTTCCAGGACAGCCAGGGCTACACAGAGAAACCCTGTCTTGGAAAACAAACAAAAAAAAGCCCCTTTGAAATTATTTTTTATTTTTTGAGACTGTAATATGACTTTTCCATTTCCCCTTCTTCCTTCAAGCCTTCCCTTATACCCCACCTTGCTTTGTTCTCTTTTGAATTCTTAGCCTCTTTATTTCACACCATTTTTTAAAATTGGGGTGTATAAGCTGGGGATATGGCTCAGCAGTTAAGAGCACTTGCTGTTCTTCCAGAGGACCTGGGTTCAATTCCCAGCACCACATGGCAGTTCACAGTTGTCTAATTTCAGTTCCAGGGGCTATGGTACCTTCACCCAGACATACATTCAGGCAAAACACCAATACACATACAAATCTTAAAAAGAAATCAAAATAATTATTAAAAGCAGGGTGGTGGTAGTGCATGCTTTTAATTTCAACATTCGGGAGGCAGAGGCAGGTGGATCTCTGAATTTGAGGCCAGCCTGGTCTACAGAATGAGTTCCAGGACAGCCAGGGCTACACAGAGAAACCCTGTCTTGAAGCCCTCCCCCGCAAAAAAATTTTAACTGGGCTTATGGATTTAGAGGATTAGAGTCAATATGGCAGAGCATGGAGGCAGGAACAGCTAAGGACTCACATCTTGATCTGCAAATAGGAGGCAGTGGCTCACTGGTAATGGCACAAATCTTTTGAAACCTTAAAGCTCATAGTAACATACCTCCTCCTACAGGACCACACCCCTTAATCCTTCCAAAATAGTTCCAACTAGGAACCAAACATTCAAACAATTGAATGAGGGCGGGGGTACATTCTCATTCAAATTACCACACATACATACACACATGTATACACATTCACACCATACACATACACACATTCACACCACACACAACATACAAAAAGTCCATAGCTAAGCCACTTGGGAGGTGAAAGCAAAGGAATCCTCAATGCCATGGTGATGAAAGCTAGCCTGGGTTATATGACGCCCTGTCTCAAAAGAAATAAGGCCAAATGAATAAAGAGGTGGCTTGGCAGTTAAGACTATAGTTGCTCTTCCAGATGACCCAGGTTCAATTCCCACAAGGCAGCTCACAACTGAAGTCCAGGTCCAGGGGTCCGATGTCCTCTTCTGGCCTCCAAGGGCCCCATACGCTTCTGGTGCAAAGAAACACATTCAGTCGGGTAAAACAAGGCCCCTGGTGTCTAGGGAAGGAGGGCACATGCCTGCAATTCCAGCACTCGGGAGGCTGAGCCCGATCACACAGTTCAAGGCAGCCTGGACTATATAACAAAACCCTTAAAGGAAAGAAGGCTAAGGTGGCTAAAATAGAAGGGAAATTTTCTGAGTTGGGGAATGAAAATAATACAAAGTGAAAAAAGTAGAAAAACAATGTCTTCATAAAATTCTAAGGAATTTCATAATGAGATTCAGGATTTCTACCAAATTGGAGTTCATATTAGAACTCAGACACCAGACTCTTGGAAAAGTAATACTCCTGTAGATGAACTGAGGGGCCTCTTGCCATTGGAAAAGGGTGGTGATGGTGGCTGGCTCAGAGACTGAACAACCAGAAATGAAGGTTCAAACAATAAGGATGCTGTTCTTGGCCCCTGGCTTTGTCAGCTGAGGTCCAGCAAGATAGGTGTCCTGAATTAATTTGAGGAAGGTTTTATGAAAAGATAATTTGAAGCAAGCATTTAAAAACAAAAGCTGTGCCAGTGACATGACTCAGTGGGTAAGAAGAGTTCAAGCCTGACAACTCGAATGTTCAATCCTTGGAGCCCACGTGGTGGAAAGAGATCTAACTCCTGAAGTTGCTCTCTGAGCTCCACATGAGCTGACATGAGTGGAAGTGTTTGCCTGTGTTCACCACACACACAGACTGGCCTGAAAAGAATGTGAGAAGCCACGGGCATCAAGCCCATCGGGGTCTTCGCTTCTGTGTAGACATCCTTGTGGTCTAGCACACTTATGAAGTCCACTTCTGATCTAGAAGTCCAGGCCTGATTCAGTTCTTCCTCACAGAAGCCCTGTCAGTTGGCACCCTCCAGTGCGAACTAATCAAGCCTTCCCTACCATGTGTGTTAATACTCTGCTAACATACTACATTGATGTGCATCAGGCTGTAGGAGCTGACTAAAGGAGACCTCTTTATAGCCTGAGAGTTTTCTCTCTGGGTCCCGCCAAGCCCCAGCAGTCCGACAGCCTACTTATAAAATAACCACACAGACGCTTATATTATTTAAACTGTTTGGCCTAATGGCTCAGGCTTCTTGCTAACTGTTCTTACATCTTAAATTAACCCATTTCTATAAATCTATACCTTGCCACGTGGCTTGTGGCTTACCGGCATCTTCACATGTTGCTTGTCATGGCGGCGGCTGGCAGTGTCTCCCTCTGCCTTCCTGATCTCTCAATTCTCCTCTCTGTTAGTCCCGCCTATACTTCCTGCCTGGCCACTGGCCAACCAGTATTTTATTTATTGACCAATCAGAGCAACACATTTGACATACAGACCATCCCACAGCACCTCTCATCATTCCCCAGAATGCCCTGGGATTTGATGTTATCACTTACTAGGGCAAACTGTGGACTACAGAGAATTAACCCATGCCATTCCCTTTATTAGAGCTCTTTGACCAGATACCATTTAGTGACATTTAAAGTCACTGTATAGAAGGCACCAGTCAAGGCTGGGGCTGGGGAGATGGTTCAGTGAGTAAAGTGCTGAGCAGGTAAAGCAGGGTTCAGATCCCCGAGCCTTGTAAGACCAGGCCCAGAGGTATGTGTCTATAACACCAATGCTGTGGGGCTTGGAGGTGGACACAAATGGATTCTAGGGGTTTGCTGGCCAGCCAGCCTAGTAGAAAGGGTAAGCTCCAAGTTCAGTGAGGCATCCCGTCTCAAAAAAAAAAAAAAAAAAACAAAAAAAACTGGAGAGCTAGCAAGGCAGCTCAGTCAGTGAATGTGCTTGTCACCAAGCCTCAGGACCTGGGTTCGATCTCTGGGACCCAAAAGGTAGGAGAGAACCTACTCCTGAAAGTTGTCTTCTGACTTCCACATGCGCACTGTGGCATGCGTGTACCCCACCCCTCAATAAACGTGATTGGGTTTTTTTCTTTTTTAATTAATTTATTTAGTGATAATTGTTTTTAAAGACGGAGGGCAAAGGAGGGAAACGCCAACACTGCTCTTGGGACTCCCTGCGCACACACACAGGCAAGTGTACTCACATCCAGAACTTTAAACCATTTATACTTTTTAAAGTCAGGATCCTTTTTTAAAAGTTAATTTTATGAATATGTGGTTCTTATTTTTTGAAATTGAAAAGTGTTTTCTGTCTGAATGTATGTGTATCATGTGCATGCCTTGTAGCAGAGGAGCCAGAAGAGGGTGTTGGGTCTCTCATAACTGGAGTTACAGATGGTACAGGGGGCTGTGAGTTGCCATGTGCTGGGAACTGTAAACATTCCACAGGGAAAGGCGTCCTTATTTACGTAAACTTTGTGTCACAGGCACTTTGGGAACATCTGGACCTGTTCCTAACACACACAAGAGTAAACTATAGTCGTCTTTCCCTAGGCATTATTTCAGTTACACATGGTAAACAATCTGAAAATCTTAAATGGAAAGTTCTGGAACTAGGCTGAGGATATGGCTTAGTGGTAAAGTACTTGCCTAGCATGCCCAGAACCCTGGGTTTGATCCCTGTCAACACCACCCCCACACAGACCTATTCATAATATTTATAAATTTAAAAATTTTTATACTGGAAGTTGGAGAGATGGCTCAGCAGTAAAGAGCACTTGTGTTCTTGCAGAGGACCTAGGTTCGATTCCCAACACCCACATAGTGGCTCACAACAGTCTGTAACTCCAGTTTCATAGGATCTGATCCAATGTCCTCTTCTGGCCTCTGTGGGCACTGCATGCATGTAGGCAAAAACACACATACATAAAATAAAAATCTTTAACCTGCTGAGCACAGTGGCACACATTTTAAGTCCCAGCAGCACTCTGAAGGTCTAGGCAGGTGGATCTCTGTGAGTTTGAAGCCAGCCTGGTCTACATAGCAAGTTCCAGGACATCCAGGGCTATGTAGGGAAACCTTGTCTCAAGAACAAAACAAAAAAAATAAATCTTAAAAAATTATGCCAGGTGGTGGTGGCACACGCCTTTAATCCCAGCACTTGGGAGGCAGAGGCAGGTGGATCTCTGTGAGTTCGAGGCAAGCCTGGGCTACCAAGTGAGTCCCACGAAAGGCGCAAAGCTACACAGAGAAACCCTGTCTCGAAAAACCAATGCATATATATATATACTGGGTTGGTGTAGTGGAACAAGCTTTTAATCCCAGCACACCGGAGGCAGAGGCAGGCAGATCTCTGACTTCATGGCCAGCCTGGTCTACAGAGCGAGTTCCTGGACAGCCAGGGCTACACAGAGGAACTGTCTCAAATAAGAAGTAAAAACATACTATATTGGTTACTTTTCTTATCACTGTGACAAAATATCTGAAAAATGCAACTTGAGGGACGTTTATTTGGGCAAACGTGTCAGGAGGCAAGTCCACCAAATGGAGTCACCGTGGCAGGAGTGGGAAGAGGCTGGTCACAGTGTATCTGTAGGCAGGAAGCAGAGGTGAACACTCTTGCTCCTTTGTTCCTTTTAGTCCATCAATAACAACCCCAGTTCATAGGATTGTGCTGCCTGAGTTCAGGGTGGGTCTCCTCAGTTACACCTCTCTGGAAACAACCTCCTAGACTTGCCCAGAGGTGTGTCTCCTAGGTGATTCCGAATCCAGTCAGGCCGACCTTGGATGTTAGCCACCACCTCCATTCTAAGCAGTGTGTTGGAAACTAGCTTGGTTCCATCCAGGGCATGAATCATCCCTATGTCCAACATGTGCCCACTCTATACACTACCCATTCATTAGTCGCTTACTGCCTGCTTGCCTTCTGGGACAAACTGTCACACTGTATCAATCAGTGTGAATGAACACAGCTGAGAGCATGGAAGAGAAGTGCCCTCATCAAACAAAGGAGATGTGGATTTATTCAGCGCTCCTGTGCATATTCACTTGGGAAGGCACTTAAGGGTCAGACACATTCTCGAGACGCAGACTCCTCCGGTCTGTATTTCTCGGTGAGCTCAGCTCAAGGAACACGTGTTCAAAGGGTATGAAGGTAAACAAAAAGACATCTGCTTTTTTCCAAAGGGTTTTTGCTGAAACTAAAAGGACATTTTGAAGGCACCTGAAGGTGCCTGTCTTGCTTCATTGCTAACAGCAGGGCTGCTGGTGGGCGGCCTTCATTATGTGACTAAGAAACCAGCTTTACTTTGCTCCAATTGTCTGGCTGGATTTTTCTCCACATTTTGATTTGGTTTGAGGATGGTTTGGTAGTAGTGTTGAGACAGAACTTACTATGTGGCCCAACTTACTTTTGGGTACAATAATTTTCCTGCCTCAGCATGCTGAACGCCGAGGTTATAGCCAAGAGCAGCCATGCCCAGGTTGTCTTTCATTTAAAAAGTTTTAAAAGTATTTTAATTATGTATATGGCGATGGCATATGCACAAGATTCCAGGTGCCCTTGAGCCCAGAGACTGATGAAGATCGGTCACAGATCTGAAGTTACAGGTGGTTGTAAGCTTTACAGCTGGGTGTGGGTGCTGGGAAACAAATTCATATGTTCTGGAACAGTAGTGTGTGCTCTTAATTGATGAGACATCTCTCCAGGCCCATTAATTTTTTTTTTTGGGGGGGGGACAGGGTTTCTCTGTGTAGCTTTTGGACCTGTCCTGGAACTCACTTTGTAGACTAGGCTGGCCTCGAACTCACAGAGATTCACCTGCCTCTGCCTTGCGAGTGCTGGGATTAAAGGTGTGTGCCACTAATGCTCAACTAAAATTTTTAATCACTTTTTTTATTGATTGGGGGCACACTTGCCGTGGCACACATGTGAAAGTCAAAGGCAACTTTTGAAAGTTGGTTTCCTCCTTTTATGACGTGGGTCCTGGGAATTGAACTCAGGTCATAAGTTTTGGTTGCAAGCGCCTTTACCCTCTGAGCAGGTGAGTTGCCATGTGCTCCATCTTTCTTTCTTTTTTTTAAAATAACAAAATTGTGCAGTGGTAATTTAAATTTTCTAACTGTTGATTTCCTGTGAAATGGGATATAGATGAATGCTTTAGCCAGAAATGCTGATGCATCTTGTATTTCCCCCCCAAGATTTATTTATTTATTATGTATACAGTGTTCTGCCTGCATGTATGCCTTCAGGCCAGAAGAGGGCACCAGATCTTGTTATAGATGGTTGTGAGCCACCATGTGGTTGCTGAGAATTGAACTCAGGACCCTTTGGAAGAGCAGCCAGTGCTCTTAACCACTGAGCCATCTCTGCAGCCCTCATCTTGTGTTCTTTTGAGCATACTATAACATGTAGGGATTCAACTTGACCTGGCTGTAGCCATAGCCACTGTGGTCTGGTCTCCTCCCGTTGTTTCCCATTGGACGGCAACTAAGCCAAACTCTTGGGATAAGTGAAGCTTTACACCACGCACCTGGTGCCAGCAGTGCTAGGGACCGTCCCTGACATCTTTGATATTAGCTTGAGAAAAGCAGGCATTAGCTTAAGTTGCGTTTGTCCTCACTCCATAAGCCCCCTTCCACTAGCATAGATTGTAGGGATCCACTGGTCTTGCTGCCCCCCAGAAACATGCTTCTGCAGGCAAGAAGTTCCCCAGCAAATGGCAGTCTGAAATCCTGCTTGTCTGCCTCTTTCCTGGGTCTCACGGCACTGGCAGCCTGTGCACACACCCTGTTTTTTCCACGTGATGGCTATGCACCAGTAACTTAATACTGACTGCAGCCGCAGAAAGAGCAGCAGTTAGCCCCATTTAAGTTTATTACCTTGGGGTAGACCAGTTGCTCGAAGAATTGTGGACATTGTAAATGACATCAGTAGTCAATGTTTAAAAACAAGGCAAAGTAAGCTGGGCACGGTGGCACACGCTTTCAATCCCAGCACTTGGGAGGCAGAGGCAGATCTCGGAGGTTCAGGACAGTCAAGGCTACACAGAGAGAGACTATCTGGAAACAAACAAGACAAGACAAAGTGGGTGGTATGAAATGCCCTTCTGAACTTTGAAGGACCTAGAACTGGTATCTGCAGTTAGCTATTGTCTTGGTTAGAGCTATCTGGGAAAAGAATGCCTCAATTGAGAAAATGCCTCCATCAGACTGGCCTGTAGGCGAGACTATAAGGCATTTTTCTTGATTAATGATTGATGTGAAAGGGACCATCTCACTGTGGGTGGTGCCACCCCCACCTCTGTCCCCAGGGCAGTAGTCCTGAGTGACATAAGAAAGCAAGCTGAGCCGGGTGGCGGTGGCCCACGCCTTTAACCCCAGCACTTGGGAGGCAGAGGCAGGTGGATACAGATATCGACGCCAGCCTGGTCTACAGAGCGAGATCCAGGACAGGCACCAAAACTATATAGAGAAACCCTGTCTCGGGGGTGGGGGTAGGGGGTGGGGAAGCTGAGCAAGTGCATGGTACTGGTCTCCATGACCTCTGTTTCAGTTCCTGCCTCTAGGTTCCTGCCTTTGGCTTCCCTGGTGATAGACTCTGTGACCTGTAAGCCAAATAAACGTTTTTTTCCCCAAGTTGCTTTTAGTTGTGTTTATCACAGACATAGAAACTTAACTGGGACAGCTTAGCAACTGTCTTACCAGGGACTTTCCTGTGGCCATTTGAACTCTGAGAAGGATATTCTGAGAGCAGCGGTCTCCAGGTGGCTGGCACTGGAAATGCTTCTCCCCATAGCAAATGATAAGGAGACTTGGGACCTCTGTGGTCTAAAACCTATGCTGACCTTGGGCTGTCTGTGTTGGAAAGGGTGTATGGGTTTTCTTTGGACAGCCTGAAGTTCTGTCTGCTGGGCCCAGAGGGAAAACAATTGGACCGACAAGTGAATAAAAACCAACCATTTTATTGAGCAGCCTTGACACTGCAAAAAATCCCACCAAGAAGGTGGTGCTGGCACATGCCTTCAATCCCAGCACTCAAGAGGCAGGGGCAGGCAAATCTCTGAGTTCGAGGCCAGCCTGGGCTACAAAGCAAGTTTTAGGACAGCCAGAGCTGTTATACAGAGAAACCCTGTATTGAGAACAAACAGAAATCCCACTTAATATAAAGCCAGATGCTTGTGTGCATGTGTAGGTTTGTTTGCTTTTTAAAGGGCAGGCAGGGGCACAGAGATGCCTGATCACCGGTTTTTCCACATGGTGGAAGAGAACACACTCTTTCAAGTTTTCCTCTGACCACATGTGTACCATGATGCATTCTGCTTAGAGCGTGAAGAAGCCACCCAGGCAAGGAACGAGGTGGTGCATGACAAAGACTTTTATTAATTGACGAACTAGCTCATCACAAAAGGATCAGTCTGAGGACAATGCTGCCAGGAATTGAATTATCTTCTAGAAACAGATGACTGGAGACTGGGTGGGCACCTTCTCATGGGTGAAGTCGGTGGCCAGGTATAAAGAACTGACCTCATCGCTGATCATAGATGTTTTTCAGTTCTGCAGATCTCAAGAAAAACAGTAATTATTTTTTGCCAAAATGGTTATTTCTTCAGATTATACTTACTGATTAGCTGTGCAGAGTTCCTGGCAGATTAGACAGTAGACAGGCTAGAGCAGGTAGCTGCCTAGAGGCTCATGCCTGGTCAGCAAACACACAGTGGTGGTGCTCGCCCTTAGTCCCAGGACTTCGGAGGCAGAGGCAGGTGGATCTCTGAGTTCGAAGCCCGTGGTCTACAGAGTGAGTTCCAGGACAGCCAGGGCTACACAGAGAAACCCTGTCTCAAAAACAAACAAACAAACAAACAAAAAACCTACTTCACCTGATTACTGTGGAAGAGAAGTTAAATATGAAGTCAGGCGTACTAAGAGAGGAGGAGAAGGGGGGGGGAGAGAGAGAGAGAGAGAGAGAGAGAATGAGAATGAATTAGGTTTTAATGTTCTGTTTCAGGGTTACAAAAACAGCTTGTGACAGGCCCTAAGAACTCCTGATATAGTATGTGATGGGGACACTGAGTCCCAGTGCGGACCCAGGTCTTCTGGCTCCCAGTTTCTGCCCTTCCATGTGACCGTACTACCTTCCACCTCAGGAGAGGCCAGTGTGGAGCTTACTCCTTCTGCGCTCTCCTCCTTTTCCTCGTCTTCTGAGAAACCTGTGTGGAGTGGATCACCCAGCAGGCCTGGCCTCTGGGCAAGGAGAGCCTGGAGATGACCAGGCTTCTGCCCTTGCAATGAAAGCTTTCCCACGGTGACTTCTCTGGCAGGTGGTTAGGGCGTGACTTATCCAAGAGGGAGCTGAGGCTGAGTAGTCTGTTCTCAGTGTAACCACTGCGAGGTTGAAAGCCCAGTTCTTACGCTCTCAGTCCACAGGGCTTTCTACCAGGCCACCCTTCATCCAGGGCAGAGCTTCTGCCTGACCTATGACCACACGCACACATCACATTCCAACACAGTGAGGTGCCTGGGTGAGGCTGGGAGGAAGTGGCACTATACATGGGCTCCAAATGCCCGCATGTACCTCAGTGGGTCTGAGGCGTGCAGGTGCGCTGGCTTTCACATCTCTCGGTGGCTTCCACCTTGTTCTGGCTGAATTCTTTGGCCCCGAGATGAAGCTGAGAACTTGTCTTCCACAGCCTGAAGCTTGGTGGGGTTGTCCTTGGATCACAGCCTGGAGAGAGCATAAGGGCACCGCCAGCCCCGAATGCTGGAACGTCCAAGGTCCTCCAGGTAGACTGCATGGCTCCTCCCAAGGAGAAGCAGGGCATGGGGGAAGAGGAAGGGTCCTGAAAGCCAGGCGGCTTGGGGCCAGTTCTTCTAGGGCAGGAAACAGCCTTGCGCGGAGATCCTGCGGGTCACTCACAGAGCTGGCACAAGAGGTGCCCAGCCTGGTTGCCCCGTTTGCCCTTTCTCTTGCTCTCCACGCTGCTCTGCATCGCAGAGCCGCCCTGAAGCTTTCAGATCAACTGAAAAGCCTGGCAAGTGGGAGGAGCAGCCGGGGTCGTTATTTCCCAGCATCCTCCTGTAGCAGCCACCTGAAGTAGGTGTGGTACCTGTGTAGTGTCTCCTTCAGCTGTAGTCTCCCACGTATCCCAACTGCCTGTCCTTGCCTCTTCAAGCTCAAGGCTGGTGACAGCTGTCCCATCGCTAATACTCTGAGACCTGGACTGGTGACAGCTGTAATTCACACCCCCTCACTGGCTTCTCTAATGCCCACCATCTGTTAAGCAGGGCTCTGGACAAACTCTTTCTTGGTACATGCCATAATGCCCTGCCTGGACTTGGACCAATCTAGTAGTTATTGTTTCCTCATTAAATCCTTCCAGATGCCAGCATAAGATGTAACCCAACACAGGACAGCCCTTGCCATGCGCCAGAATGCTGCTTCTCTCCTCTAATGATACCCAGCCACTCAGGGAAGTGAAATTAGAGCCCGGGTCTCTTGCCTCCCATTTCAGGGCTCCAGTCACTCTGCAGTCCAGGCCGGGGGTCTTGTGTCTGGGAAGGCGGTGAAGTCGGGGTGGGCCTGACTCTCCCTCCTGGTAGCAAATATTCACCATAGCAGCAAAGCATCCTGGCATCACCAACCTACCACATCCCACGCCCAAGCCAAGGGCATGTATCAGCTTCCCTGCCCCTACAGCCATAGCAAGCGGTCGCAGACTGGAAGCCACTACGGCCCCTTCTGTTGGCGACTAACCTCCAACGTCTCCTTCTCCACCCTTCCAACAGCACACAATCACTACCACTGCTGGGAACACCCACAACGGTTTTTTCCTACGGGCTACTCACTGCCGCACTATCATTTTCTGTCCTTAAATGTAGCTTGCTCTCAACCTAGATTCTGGAGCTTGGCTAGAGTCCACTGTGGTTATGTGTAGATGTTTGTGTTTACATGTACACCTGAGTTCAGGTGCTCACAGAGGCCAGAGGTGTCAGTCACATCTGGAGCAGCAGTTACAGACAGTTGTAAGCCAGCTAATATGTGGGCTGAGGACCAAAGTACTCTAGAACAGCTACGTGCTTTTAACCGCGGCGTCATCTCAATTCCACACTATGGCCAGACGATGGCAGTGTGAAGCCAGACACCAGCAGTGGGATGGCACATTCCTATTTCTGCAGGTTCTTTGTGGAGTCGTTAGCCTAGTCTCAGGAACACAGCAGCCAGATAATCTAAGCACTTGGGAAGAGGATCTCCCCCTCACCCATTTATCTTGCAGCCAAGGAAGAAATTTCCTTTCAAACATCACACAGATACCTTTTCCTTCAATTTTCGGTAAGTTTGAAATGGGATAAACTATCAGATCCTAGTTTTTTGTTTGCTTTTTGTTTTTTTTTTTGAGAAAAGATCCCTGTCTACCCATAACTGGCTTATAATTCACTGTGTATAATTCAGTGGTTAAGAGCATTGGCTGCTCTTTTAGAGGACCTAGGTTCAATTCCCAGCACCCACATGGCAGCTTACAACTGTCTGTAACTCCAGTTCCAGTGGATCCGACTCCTTCACAAAGACATGCAGGTCAAACACCAATCCACATAGAAATTAAAACAGACCAGGTTGGCCTGGAACTTGGAGGGATTCTCTTATCTCTGCCCAACTCCTTCACAAAGACATTCAGGCCAAACACCAATCCATATAGAAATTAAAACAGACCAGGCTGGCCTGGAACTTGGAGGGATTCTCCTATCTCTGCCCCAAGTGCTGGGATTACAGGTATGGCACAGCACTATGCCTGGCAAAAAACAGAAAATGTTTTAAAATAATGAGCCGGGTGGTGGCGGCGCACTACTTTAATACCAGCACTGGGGAGGCAGAGGCAGGGAGATCTGAGTTGCAGGACAGTCAGAGGTACATAGAGAAACCCTGTCTTGAAAAACAAAAACAATGAGTTTTGCCTACATGTTTCTACACCATGTGTGTGTGCCTGGTGCCCATAGGGGCCAGAAGGTAATGTTGGATCTCCTAGGCCTAGAGTTATAGACAGTTCTGAGCTACCATATGGGTGCTAGGAATAAAATCTGGGTCCTCTGCAGAAAACTCCTGAGCTCCAGCCAGGCCTGGTGGCACTGAGCTGTAATCTCTGTCCTTGGGAGGCTGAGCCAGGGGTATAACTGCAAAAACCAGGCTAACCTAGGCAGAGACCCTTGATCAAAAAAATCTAAATGTAGATACAAGAATTTACCAAGACTTGTAATCATGTGCATTCATGTCATGGGAAAGTGTGTGTGAGGGAAAAGTGCCCACAGAGGCCAGAAGAGGACATCAGATCCCCTGGAAATGGAATTATAGTTGTGAACCACCTAATGTGGGTACCCAGGAACTGAATTCAGGTCCTCTGGAAGAGCAAGTGCTCTTAATCACTACACTGTCTTTCTAGCCCTTTATTTTTGACACAGGATCTTAGAAACAGATGAAGCCATGGACCCATGCCTTATCTGACCGAGGTGGTTTGGATGTATGTTTTTTTTTTTTTGGATGTATGTTTTTTAATGCGTTCTCCAATGGCAGCCTGCTAACAGACACTAGCAGGCATTACTGCCCAAGAGGAAAGACCAGGTAGTTCTATGCTGTGCCCGGCAGTCCATACTCAGGATATCAGTCAACAGTCTCAAGGGTTTTTGTCCCTTCCCAAGGTTCAAGTGACCTTCAAAGTGACCTTGGTACTAATCAGCACAGATCCAGATGTTACATCCACAAGTGCCATTCTTCTATTTTAAAAAAAAAAAAAAATTAAAAAACTATAATGTGCTGGGTATGGTGATGTACACCTTTAGTTCCAGCACTCGGGAGGCAGAGTCTGACTCTGAATTCAAGGCCAGGCTGGTCTACATAGCAAGTTCCAGGCCAGCCAGGGAGAACTAGTGAGCCCCTGTCTTAAATAATAATATATACATATATATACACTATATAACTATATATATCAAACTATATAAGTATATACACAACATTATCTGGACAATCACTCCAATGTTTACATCGGGGAAAGTGAGATACGAAGGACCTCTGTGCACTGACAAGCTCGTGGAAAACAGTAAGGGGGGCACACCTTCGCAAACGTGGAGACAAAAGGAAAAGGGCAGATCAAACTGCGTTACAAACGTTCTATACTGAAACTGGCCCAGACCCAAGGGAGCCATCACCAAGCCCTGTTGGCACTGGCACTGCCATTCTTGGCCATGGTATTTGAGTGAGGACTTAGCTTCCTATCTTATGTGGTAAGGTTTGTTTTCATGACATCTTCTATCACGGTGTTCTGTGAGGGTGAGAGACAGTGAGTCAGGGCATGTTCCGTCCCCGCCCTTCCGAGTGCAGGCCGAAGCATGCAGGTACTCGGCCTTCCTCCTCACAGGGCTCCCAAAGACTGCAGAAGCCCAAGCCTGGAGCAGAGGGGCAGCTCTGTCACCGTCCGTCCTGTTGACTAAGCTGCCTCCCTCTCTGCCTGTCTGAAGTCTAGCCAAGACCTCATTCCCTGTCAACCCCATGGTTAGCCATGGGTGAGGCAGAAACCGTCTGAGTGAGGATAAAATCTGGACTAAGACAGCTATTATTAGTACTGAGGTTCACATGCTCCCAAATGAGGGCCTGACCCCATCTATGACTGTGGTTCTCCACATCTGGCAGGCATGGGCAAGACGGGATGTCAAACTGACAGAAATAGCAGCTGTGATTACCCCTGGAATGAAACCCAACATGCCTCCTGCCATCTTGAGCACAAGGACTTCGGAGACAAAGGACTCTACTCGGAATTCTATCAGCCCATCTCTTCAAACTAGGAAAGACCCCAGAGGTGGCAGATCACAGCATAAGAAGGTCAAGGGGCGCTCTCTGAGGACACTAAGGCTCTCATCTAGTGAGGCCTAGTGTATTCTCCACCTCCAGCTCTACTGACCCAGGCAGCCACAGGAAACCTCAGGACAGTGGTCCTGAGGTTCACCTGTGGCTTCAAACAGGAAACTACCACGCAGGGGGCCACCACCCATGCAGGGGGCCACCACCCAGGCAGTGGTTGGCTTTGAGCCTCTGCCTTAAGGTACCTCGACATGGACAGCAATATGGAAATCAGGTCCAGAAACAGGGCCAAGGACAAGGACCCTTGAGACCCACGGTATCTGCAGTCACCTTTAATGAGGCCACACTTTCCCAATTCCTTCCAAATCAAGGAACATGAATGGAGAAGTCAGTACAACCTGCAATACAAGGTGGACCCCTTGAAGATGGAGAACCTGCCCTCCCCACGGGGCCCCAGATCTCTGAGTCCTATTGTGCTTCAGGGTCTCCTCTCCAGGAAGCAGAGCCTGCCAGCCTGCAGTGTACGGCCTTTCCTAGGGGTCAGGAGACCGTCTGGAACATGACTGTGCCCATGTCCCCCAACAGCCGCCAGTCAGCAGAAGGGCCGGAGAGTCCACTTGTCAGAGTCCACACCATGTGTTATCCTTTAATGAAGCGCTGCAGCTCGGTGGGCCACTGCTTCCCTCCCCACAGCCACCTGAAGTCAGGGTGGGCCTGAGGCACCGTCCTGCTTAGGCAGCAGCAGCCTAGAAAGGCTTTTTTTTTCCTCTCAGGCCTTGAAATTGGCAACAGGGAACAAGGACAGAGGAAGCTAAACTGAGGTCAAGGAGGATGGATGAAGAGGACAGGAAGTGGGAGGCGCTCTTCCTTCCTCTGTGATTCCTGATGGGATGTAGGCCAGTGCTCAAGAACAGTACAGTCTCCCCAGGGGCCCAGAGGCCCTACCAGACATTCTCCGGAAATGCTCAATCCCCAGCTCCCTGCAGGCTGGGCACCAAGGAAGTATGTCACAGAGTCACCAGGCTTGGGGCAGGCCTGGCACTACCCACTGAGCCACTAGGTCCCAGGCCTACAAGGTGGGTCCAACGGGGCTGAAGCCAGCGGGAGACTGGGGGCCACCTTTCATTAAACTCTGCTTGTCAGTCACTACAGGCATCTACGAAGGTGGCCTCTCCCTTCCAGGGCTGCTCAGGAGGTGCTGAGACACAGCAGGCCAGGACTCCCGGTCCCTATAGATCCGTGACCTTGTTTTCCACAGCAGCCGCGATCTGCTGGAGCCGGTAGCCCAGCTGCATCTTCTGGGCGGTGCCATCCTCCTCCAGGGCTGTGATGATCTGAAAGGCAGAAGCAACAATCAGGGGAGACTCTGGACCCCACGATCACCGCAAGTAGGCTAAAGGCTGCAGCATGGTGGGGGTGAGCACAGAGAAATCCAGTGATTGCATCACTTCCTGTCAGGGTGAAAACTGAACAAAGTCACCATGGGTTGCTTTTCTAGAGTTTGGTGTTTTGAGACGGTCTCAGTACGGCCTTACACTTGCTGCCTCTGCAGTGTTATAGAGAATATAGCCATGCACCGCCACACAGAGACGGAAGAGAGTGTTACAGACGGACATACTTTACTCCTTAACATCCTTCCCGTGCCCAGCCCATTTCGTGTAGAAGACAGCCGTACACACATGCTGGCCTTCTCATAAGGTCTGCCGGAGCCATCTCCACGGCTCTGCCTGCCAGCTAAGGGCATTTCATGATTCTGTGTGCCAAGACCAGGAAGTGCCGTATGAGAGACAGACAGGCAAAAGTACAACCAGAGAACCACAAATGGGGCTGCCTCCCTCTCCCTCCAGCGGGCGAGACCGCATCACCTCTGCTAGGGCTCATGGCACACTGAAGGACACGTGTGTCCCGCATCACCTCTGCTGGGGCTCACGGCACACTGAAGGACACGTGTCATTTAGCTGTTACCAGACCACTAGGCTGTGGGCCATCATACAGGTTCCTGTAGTCTCAACTGTGACAGGCACATCACTGGTGCCACATGAATGTAATTCCACTAGGCACTCCTAGAATGACTAACAGGTACTTAGAACAACAGGTCTGGTCAAGAGAGGGTGCAGAAAAACACCTCCCTGGCTGTGTTGAACCTCACCCATTCATCCTTTGGTTCATGAAGCCCAGCCCAATCTGTACCCTGAGAAGTGGTAATATCCAGGACAAAGCCAACCCTGGAATCCTCAAGGGATGGCTACTAGGTGGTTTTCCGGCACATCCCACATCCCATCTCTAGATCCTGGCAGACTCTCCAGGTACCCCTAAACACTACCACCATACCATGCCTGGAAGCCCTACTGCAGAACCAGGACGGGGAATTGTGGGGACAGGGACAGCAGAGCCAACATCACTGAACGAGCCTATGGAAGCCGCACTCGGCTTCCCAAGAGGCGCACTGACGTCAGCCTTGCAGTCAGGCCCAGGGTGTGCTCACCTGGTCGTAGTATTTGTTGATATACTTGTAGAGTTCGTGAAGAGCCACCCGGGCCCCCAGGTCACCAGAGTAGTTCTAGGGGAGAGGGCAGATACAAGGTGAGGGAAATGAGAAGGAAGTGGGGGAGAGGCCCAGGACCCCAGAGAAGAGGACCTGAAAAAGAATGGGTCCTGTGGGGGGCGGGAAGCAGAGTCTCTCGACAGGGCAGGGACCCAAGGCAAAGCATGACTCCAGCTCAGGACAGGCTGAGGCCAGAGACCCCCATGGTAGGAAGAAAGTCCAGGACGAGTTTCAGCAGGGCTGAGTTTCCCCTGGAAGCCTGCCTGCCTCTCCCAGGCAAGGCTACAGCTAGATATTCCTCCCAGTTCATTCTGAGCGACTACAGGGCCATGGACTGGCTGGGAACTCAGTGTCATTTTGCTCTGATCTTACTCAAATGTTTCCTGAGGCCAGTCCAAGGCCTTCCATGGGGACATCAGACCTTCAGTCTCCTTTTCTGGACAGTAATGGTGATGCAGCTCAAGTCACCCATGGAGCTCTTAGGGTGACCAAATGCAGAAGCACACCCCCATGAAGGGCTTGACACAGCTGTACCCCAAAAACAAAGCTGCTGCTGGTAATGTGGGTGTCCTTGTAACCACTTAAGGAACACTGTCCACAGTTCCTAAAGTTCTCAAGTGGGTGCTGAGGGTGCCACGTGGTAACAGAACAGTGGACAGTACAGGCAGGTAGACTCCAAAGGCCTAGAGCTGAATCCCACCCACTCTCCAGACCCTAACCGGGGCTGCAGCCACACAAGTACCTGGCTAGATCAGACAGGTGACAGCTGTCACGACGAGACCCCTGCTTACTGAGATGCTGGAGGTCTGGCCTTTTGCAGTAACACTGGAACATCCAGTCCATATGGCGACAGGATGTGTGTCCTCTCCCAGCCAGATCACAGAGGTACAGAGGTAACAAGTGGAAACGGATGAAGGGGAGACTTACCCGGGACAGCTCCGCGAGAACTGAGTTCATCTCTTGGTCACTGGCCGGGACGGTCTGTCTGATGTCTGTATAGTATCTGCCAGAAAGCCAGGGACAGCAGATGCTAAATAAGCAGAGGCCACTTCCTTGGTCTGACCAGGGCTTCCCTAGGGCCTCAGCTGCACACACACCCCACGCCTCTCCAGACCCACGCCCTCCCCAGTACCTTTCCACCATCTGTTTGTAACGGGGAATATCCCGAGCATACAGAAGCTTGTTGATGGGAGAATCCTGGACACCCGGGGGAGGGCAGCAGAGAAGGAAGGAAGGGTCAAAGTTCAACAGGGTGATCCGCATCATCACTGTTTTAAAACTAAACAACCCACATCCCAGGACCCTTCCAACAAAGCAGGACCACTGGTCACCCTAGCCTACTCTTTGGGCTTTTTCTTTTCTGTTTTTGTGCGCATGCATGTGTGGAGGACAACTTGCAGGAGTTGGTTCTCTTCTTACACCATGCGGGTCCCAGGGACTGAACTCAGGTCCTCAGGCTTGGCAGCAGGGGCCACATACCATTAAGGCCTGGCCCCTGGGGCCCCCATATGTCAGGAGACTCTGGGCTTTGACCCCACCTTTCACTCCATGCTCACACCCCCCCCCTTGCACACTGCTGGCTCTTCCCCAGACTCTTCCCTTCAAACCACTGACAAAGGCAACACCCCAAGAAACCAACTCTGTCAGGCATCCTGGCGGATTGCTCTAGGATTAGAGAATCCAAGCCTCCACCAGAGACTACTGGTGATCCCCTGCAACTTCTCAGGCTCACCCCCAAACCTGAGGTCACCACAGTCTGGGGCCTGGCAGACTGGCTTCACCCTTCAATATCCCACACCTTCAATCCATACCTGGACCTTTGCTGGCTTGAGCTGGCCACTAGACCACAGGATAGCCCACCTACACGTAACTGCCAAGATGCTTTGCCAAATCACACTACTCCCTGTTCCCAATCCTTCTGAACTACCCATTTGCCCCAAGGGTAAGACCTCATCCGGTGGCACTGGCTACATATGACTACGCTGTCAGTCTGTCACCACACTCCACCCCAACCATAGGAGGCTACACCTACTACCATCTCAAGTCTGAGCTGACACAGGGGCCCTACCCCCTTCCCTCCCGGCTAATCCCTTGAGACTGATCTTGGCCACCTTCTAGAGAGACTTTGGGATGAAGCCTGGTGTGGGAACGCCTTAGGTTAATGGCTGCCCCCTGACCATCATCTCCTTGCCAACTATGAGACGAGCCTGAAGCTCTCTGCACCCAACGCTGTCCACACCCACTTAGGCCACGTGGGTGACCCCGTCCTCTCTTGTCATGTCCCCCTGAGCCTGCTCACCCTGCCCAGTTTGTGGTCAGCCAGGGTGCAGGCATCCATGAAGGTCTGTGCGATGACAAGGAGCACCGCATCCATGTTATCAGACGTCTGCACATCGAACACGAACTGTGGGTTTTTGATGATGTTGATCCAGAACCTCAGTGGCAGGCTGCAGATGGGGGAGAAGGGGGGCCAATAACCATGCTGGGGAGGCAGGAGACCCCCACATAGGTCCTGAGCCCTGCTCCTCCCACACCTGTTGGTCTTCCAGATATGGATGGTATCCTGGTCGGAGATGCCATGCTGCTGGGCCTGTTCATCCAGCAAGTCAAAGAAGTACTTCACGGCCAGCGGCACGGGGCGGCTGGTGCTGAGAATCACCTGGAACAGGTCGTCCACAAACTTCTGCAGTGTGCCCTGTGGGGAGAAAAGGAGCCAGAGAGCCCAGTTAGGAAGGAGATCTCAGCAGCGGCCGCTCCCTTGTACAAGCCCCACACCACACTCATGTTCCCTGGGTAGCCCAGCCCACCTTCATGGACAGCAGGCGCGTCAGGTAGATCTCAGGAATGGCCTTGGCTCGCTCACGTTCCCCACCCCGAAGGCTGCCCCTCCTCGGCCTGGGAGGCTCCGGCTCCTCACTTGGCTTTACCAGGTGCCAGGCCCGGATGCCTCCCTCATCTACATCTTCCAGCATTGGGGTCCCTGTGCCAAGATGTAAGAGTTTGGGTGTCCCCCCTCCCCCCGCCCCCGCATGCTGCTGCCACCTCTCAGGAACCCATGTCCAGGAGTGAGAGCACCTGGCTGAGGCTCCTCTGAGAAGACAGAGGCACTGGCCCTCTCTCAGTCCGAAGGACCTTCCCTCGCCACCCAGGACTGGGCGACAAAGTGCAGAAAACCACCATGAGGAGGAGGTGGGTACTCACGTTCTCCAGGGATGTAATCCTGGTTTTCCCTAAGAACATGCTTTGTAAGGCAGGGGACTAGGGCCACCGTTGCTCCATCTGGGACCTGCTAACCACAGCTGGTGATCCTCCCATCAGGCTCAGTCCCCCTATCCAGCCCTAGCCCTCACCCCTCCCACCTTGTAATGCTGCAGGGTATTCAGACGCCTCCACAGACCCTGGATCTCAGAAGTGACATCCTCATCAGAAAGGATGAGGTGCCCGGCCACTCCAGACCGCCATTCTACAAGGACAAGAGAGGACAGGGTTCAGGGCTTCCAGAGTCCTCTTTCTGCCATGCAGCCCATCTCCTCCTAGGAGACATGGCCCTTCCACCTGGAGGGCGCCTCACCCATCCTCTCCACACAGCTGGAGCAGAATCCAGGTGAAAGGTCATCTGATAATGTTTGAGCCAGCTGTTGTAGCAACTTCAACATCCCACCTGTCCTCACAGGACCAATCTTGGGCCAGCTCAGGCCCAACACTATCTCAGGGTCCCCAAGCCACCCTGCTTCCGATCCTCACCAACATCCAAGGTTCGAGAGTCCGGCCGCTGGGCAAGAGGCACTCCCTTATAAAGCTGGTCTAGCATCTTCTCCTTGGCCTGAGAGATGGTGTCACAGTCCAGGACTTTCACAGGGATACCCTGGGCCTCTCCTGCCCCAGGCCCCACAGCCAGAACAGCATTCAAGGTCTACACGAGAAACGTGAGTGATTTTAGGACTGGTTCCACATGCACAATGACCAAGGCACAGGTGGAGGGCAGAGCTTGAGAAGGCTACAGCCTCGGTGCCCAGCCCGGTATCAAGCAGTCCTGAACACTTCACCTGTCTGTGCCGCCCCCCCCCCCAAATGCTCATGGGGTGAATGGGAGAACCCCCAAGTGAGCACATAACCCTCCTTCACGCCTGAGGCAGTCTGTACAAGCGAGAACTCCCCCTACAATCTGATGGAGAAGGTGTTTAGCAGAGACTAGCCGGGACCCCACAGGAACCCTTGTGTGTGCAGGGAAGCTCCAGGCAGGTCTGCCTGCCAGGTGGCCACTGGCTTAGGGGACAAGACTGCATCCTGGGGAGATGACAAGAAAGAAGCTGACTCAGCATAGACCCGTGCTTCCCTCCTAAGTCAGGGACCCTCTGAGACTCCCATCCCAGTGCTACCAGGCTAGGCTGTAGCTCAGTGCTGGAAGGACGCTTCTAGCATGCGGGAGGCCATGTGTTCCTACCACAAGAAATGAACAAATGGCCGCTCCAGCAGGCAGCCAGAGGGCACACAGGCTCTATATCCAGGGACAGGCACCAGAAGCCAGTGGAAACTGACGGTGCAGACCAGACACAGGTCCACCTGCCCAGAGCACAGCTCACCAGGGGACGGTACTCCACATCCTCTCTGAGCAGGCGGTTGTCATTCAGGGTGTATTTGGCTTTGCCAGTCACACTGTCCACGGGACCCTTGTCCACTTGATGCTTAATCCCTCGGAAGAGCATGTAGAGAGGCTCTCCTACAGAGTCCTGTCAAAGTGTGGGCAGTCAGGGCCTCTGGCGAGAGGCAAGAGTACACAGGGCATGTTGTTGGGCGAGGTCTCGCCTCTGGCATCAGTGGGCAGGCTACACGGCCTGCTGGAGACTTAGTGCTCGAAGGGCCCGACCCTCCCGGGCGCAGCGCCGTCGGCCCCTCCCTCACCCTCACAAAGGCGTAGAGGCAGATGGACATCCAGTTGGTGAGCAGCTTCTCCACCACCGTCTCCGTCCTGAGATGGCAGCGAGGGGAAGGCCAGGGTCAGCAGGGGGCGACAGCGCTCTATTCCACAGACCCCCAAACCCAAGACCCTGGCTCCACTCCTGGCTCCAGCCGCCCCGCACCCGGGCAGCCACACACCTGCGCAGCATCAGCTTGGGGTTCTTGGCCACATACTGGGCCACCAGGTCACTCAGCAGAGTACGGAGGATGTCAGTGAAGTATTCAAGTTTCCCGTGAAGCGCGACAGTGAGCAGAGATGCCACGTAGGCACGGTCCCGAGCGGAGAAGGTCCGTTGACTCTCCAGGGTGTGGATGAACTGAGGCCAGGGAGAGCGAGGGAATGAGGGCTGGGTTCAGAGACAGGTGGAGGAGACTAGGCCAGTCCAGTTAGGAGCAGGAGGGGGTGGGGGGGCCTGGCTGGGGGTGCACCTTGGTGAGGAAGAGCTTGCTGTTAAGCAGGTTGGAGAGTTGCCCCAGGCCCTGTTCCACAGTGGGCCGCCTGCTGTCGGGCACGCCGAGGTCCCTGTGCAAGGGCGACTCCCGGTGCCCAGGGAAGAAGACCCTCTCCGCGTACACCTTGTAGTCGAGGAAGGGAATGCCACTGCCGAGGAGGTCACTGGTGAGGTCAGTCATCTCAGTCATGAGGTCTGCGGAGCAGAGGAATGTCAGTGGATCCCAGGTGACCAGAGCAGCCTTGGGCAGAGCCCCGGAGGCGACTCCCACGCCCAGCCTCACCTGTAAACTCCTTCTTACAGCGGTCCCGCACACTGCTCTCCAGATTCTCCAGCTGGATCTGCACTTTCTTATAGTCCCTCAGGGCCTGCTTGCTCTTCCTCCTACTCAGCACCAAGGGCAGAAGAGAAAGGGCAGCTGGATTCCACCTGGCCAGGCCTGCTTAACTCTACTCCAGGCCGACCCCAGTCTAACCTGACCCCCAACAATTCACCCTGTCCCATTCCCATCAACGCACATCTACCCCTCACTCCTGTCCCCAGCAAACTCTGACTATGTATATACAGCCCGTAAGCTATTTTTATCAACACAGGTTTGTTAGAACTCAGCTATAATCAATGGTTTCCGTATTGTTCAATACTGTTCCTATGCCCATGGACAGAACAGAGTATTGTGGGAGACCACTAGGCCTGTTACAACCAGAAATCTGATCCTTTCTGTGACAAATTTGCAGAGTGGAAAGATGGCTCAGTGGTTAAGAGCACTGGCTGTTCTTCTAGAGGACCTAGGTTCAATTCCCAGCACCCACATGGCAGCTCCCAACTGTCTGTAGCTCCAGTTCCAGGGGATCTGATACCCTCACACAGACACACATGCAGGCAAAACACCAATGCCCATAAAATAAAAATAAATAAATTAAAAAAAAAAAATGTGCCAGGCAGTGGTGATGCATGCCTTTAATCCCAGCACTTGGGAGGCAGAGGCAGGTGAATCTCTGTGAGTTCGAGGCCAGCCTGGTCTACACAGGGAGTTCCAGGACACCCAGGGCTACACAGAAAAACCCTGTCTCGGAAAAACAAAACAAAACAAAATTTTGTAGATCCCTGCTCTAGTCTCTCCCTTCTCCGTCCAGCCACATCTCCCTGCCTGCCATAACTGGCGACACCCACCTGTAGACGAGGACAATGATAATGACACCCAGAGCCAGGAGAGATGTGCCCACGCCCAAGCCCACTTGGGCCGCCACGGGAAAAGCCACGGGGCTCTCGCCATCATACTGCACGTGACCCAGGGAGAAGCGAAGGTTCCCCATCTGTACCTGTGTGGGAAGCGACCTGTGAGCCAGGGCCCCGGACACGACGCCCAGCCCCGCCCAGGTCCCGCCCACTGACCGTGAACTCGGGCAAAGCATCTGGGGCCTCCGGGAAGTGGTGCCGTGGCAGGGGCTGCTGCACAGGGGGTTCACAGTACAGGTGGTGCCGGGTCAGAGTCTTCACCACACAGGGGCCGTTCCCTATCATGGCCACCACCTCCTCCTTCGACATGGCGAGGTCCAGATTCTCCCCCTGGAACATTGGGTCACTGACTGGTGACTCAGAACGCTTGCCACCTGGAGCCTGTCTTCCCAAAGGGGAATGCTTCCCCTGCCGGCTGAGCCCACGGTCAGAGGTGTCCTTTAGACGGCTCACCACAGCCTCCTCTGTGCTTCCTCCCTGTCTTCTCACGGCTGAAACTCGGCAGGACCTAAAACCATTCCCCACACCCTGGGCAGATAACCAGCTCTTGAGTTACCCACGGCTAGGCGATGACGGATTATCTGACTCTGGCCTGGCCAAGTGTCCACACACTACTTATCATGTGTGTCACAACACGCATCTAGTTGTCATCCGTGTAAGCCCAGCTGCCAAATGAGGATCAGTCAGCCACCTAATGTATACCACACTACCCAATTACTGAATACGCCAAACCATTGACCTGACCGACTGAACAGATACCTTGGTGGAGTACAGGGACCCAGGCCACCAATCAAATCCCTGCCAGGACCTCGGCTGGCACCCATGCTGTACCAACCCCCTTCAGGGCCTGCTCTTTCAACCCTGACCCCTCCAGCATACACATACTGTTCTCCTCCCGAGGAGCCCGAGAAGGCACATTACCTCCACAGAGAACACGCTCCCTGGCTTGTGCCGGAATGGTGTGGTGGGACCCTCCGGGTTGAGGGAACGCAAAGTGGGGTCAGCCTCATAGGAGAAGGGCGTGGGGCTCAGTGTAGCAAAGTCAAAGACCACGTTGTCCAGGATGAACTCCACCTGGACCCAGGGGTCCTGCGGCGGGCCTGGGAGAGCAGGCGTGCGGCACATGATAAGAAGGGAGGAGTTCACGAGACACGGCTCCTCAAACTGTGGACGGAGACGAGGGCACATCAGCGGGGCACTCCGGAGACGGACGGCTGAGCAGAGGTGGAAGCATCTCCTTTGGAACCCACTACCCCACGGCTGCCCACAGGCTGTGGTACGGGTGAGGGGAGAGATGGCCAGCCTGCTGTAAGCAGGGAGGCTCATGGGCATGCTCTGTGATGACGGTTCCAGAATAACGTACTTTCTCAGGGGCCACGTGATGCCTCTGTCCAAGACCCTGGCCAGGCTGAGGCATTTTGGGGACCACAGTCACTCGGATTCTTGGTATCTGCACCACATCCAGATTCTGGCCTCGGACCCATATCTCACGTCCTCCACTGAAACACAGTCGGGGAGCCACTCATGACTTAGACAAACCCGGACCTAAAGCACAGCCCAGTCCCCAACCTAAACTTCATGTCAACAGTAAGGGGTTCACAGCCCCCATTCCCAGAACCCCATCTCCCCCACTGGGAGGAGAACTACACAGACTTTCCACACATGCTTTGGCCCCACACCTGAAGAAGCTCTTGGTGGGGCCCACAGAGGTGACGTTGGGATCCCACGTGTACTTGAATTGACCATGCTGCAGCCTCCGCTCAGTGGTCCCGAACCAGACAGCCACAGGCAGCGCGGCCGGCTCGGGGGACGGGCTGGTCTCACAGCACAGCTGCTCCGACTGCTGTTCCGGGAGCCTGGGGTGGGGGTGAAGATAGGCCAGCTCCAGGAGGCAGCGCCCTGCTCCCAAACCGGCTCACTCTGCTTCCTCACCAACCGCAGTCTCCAGCAGGTCGCCCTGACGTTGTACTTCTACCACAGCCCTGGCTGTGGCGGGGCGGGCCCCAACTTTCATGTGGGGTAGAATTGACCCACGCCACACCGGCTTTTCCCACCACCCCATCTGCTCCCTGGAGCACACGGATTTTGTAGCACAAGGAAGCAGCCCTTACAAGTGGCAAGGCTGGTCACCGACCACCACACGGATGTCCTCTAGCCGCCCAGTCAGGAGCTTAGAACCATGAAGGGTGAGGCGGGTGCCTCCCGCTCTAGGGCCATGGCCTGGGAAGATGGAGTGTACTTTTGGATCCTGTGGGGGGAGGAGGAAGGGGGTGGGGACAGACAAAGTCAGGCCGGGGCACCTCCCACAAACAAGGCAGCCTCAGGGCGAGGCGCTCTGTGAAGGCAAACCCAAATGGGCTGAGACGCCCACAGAGGGAGAGGCCTACTGGCCGCCGGGGGTGGCTTAGCAGTCGGGCACCTGATAGGCAAAGTTGAACTCCGAGACACCGTGTCCTCTTCCGGGCACCTCCACGGCCACAGCGCCAGTCACCTCCTCCCTGCTGGTCCCAGTGACGCACACAAGACTGAGGGCACAAGACAGGCAGGGGGTGACGGGCCGCACAGACGCTCCCTCCCAGTGACCTGGCAGATCCTCTTGATGGGCCAGCATCCCTCGAGCTTTGGAGGGAACACCTTGCGGCACACCAGCAAGCCTTGGCATCAGAGAAGTCACATTCCTGGTTCGGTCATTTAGGTATACCCTCCAACAAGGAGGAGCACATCTCCCTGACGTGACAGGCGGTTACAAACAAGCCCTGGAGAGCTGACTGCAGTGGGGGGCCGCCAGAGTGAGTAAGAGGGCTCGCCAGCCCCCGCAAGCCCCCACCACCACCCCGGGGTCAGCAACCACTTGCAGAGTGATGCAGACTTGACCTGATCTTGAACAAAAGGTCCCTGAAAGGCTCTAGTCAGGACTCGGGCAGATGTGAGCAGTCGAAGAGGGCTGGTTCTTAGCCAGGAAACAGAAGCCCGGGGCATAGTAACTTCCAGAATATTAAGTCTACAGTGGCTAACATTGTCACGGTCACCACACACACTAGCAAAACAGAGCAAGCGATGTGCACTAGCCAGCGAGGCTCCAGCCTTAATATATTTTACACTTCATAAATCACTCCATAAATCACCTCAGTCTGATGTTTCTAGAATTATTAATAGTCTAGAGGCTCTGGAGGTTCTTAGTTACCGAACATCTGGAGGGAAGTGCATGCTCCTGCAGTGACTCCTGTTTAAAACAGAAATTGTGGGGCTCTGCACCAGTTCTTCTGAGGGTGCAGTGAGGAGGTCACCCTGATATTCTGCCAGGTTTGCTCATGGGTATCTCCTGGAGAATGTTCCATATCCACCTGCAGCACTCTGGAGGTGTGCCGCAGGAGCCCTCCCGAGCCCTGCCGGGGGGGGGCAGGTTTTGGAGAAGTGCAGGGGTGGGGGGGAGAAGGCTGCTGAGGGACCTGCTACAGTGATCCCCAAGGCCACCAAGAGAGTCAAGGACATCTAAGCAGAGCTCAGCAAGTTCTAGGCAGCAACTCGGCCCAAGAGACTAGAATCTCCAAGCAGTCCAGGCCAGGGACCACAGCAGGGATGCATAGGAAGCCGGAGTTCCAGGCCTCCGCGGTAGGCCAGCACTAAGACACTGACACCATAATTAAAGGCGGGAGAAAGGAAAGCAGACAAATAGAGGAAGGAGGCCCGGAGAGGAAGCCATCTAGCCACACTGCCCTTCCATGTTGGGCCCAACCAGCTCACCTACTGGAGACCTCGTATTTCTCAGGATCAACAGCACAGGGCACTCCAGCCACTCTGACCATGTCCAGCACATCCTGTACTCGTTGGCCCAGGTTGGAGCCCCTGATGGTGACATGGGTACCTCCGTCTATAGGTCCAGTCAGTGGCTCCACCTGTTCCAGGCCAAGGACATTCACTTTGACTTTTCCGTCAACCTCTGTGGCCTGAGGCAGCCCAGCTTCCTATTTTGAGTCCTGTGTATCCATGACACAGACAACTTCCCTCCAAGGGCAGCAGTAAGAGAGGGGACATTCCAACATACCGAGTGAATGAGGGGTGCAGGGCACTGAGTGGCCACAGCCTCAGCCTCGTGACAGGCTTCACGGGCCACACACCGTGGGTGCTCCCCCTCACACCACACACAGTTGTACTGAGGCATGGCAGTTCGGCAGCGGCTGCAGTCTCCATGTCCCACGGAGCAGTCGTACAGCCTCACTAGAGACAGCAGGAGCGGAGTGTGATGGGGAGGCCTAGCGGAGCCCGGACACCGCCAGCCTGCCCCGTGGTCCCAAGGCAACTGACCGTGCAGCCCGTCAGCACTGTCCACACGCAGACCCCCGGCCCAGCGCAGGAAGAGCCCCACGTGGAGTTCTGGCTGCAGAGCTTTATAGCTGAACTGGAGACGTGGGAGAGAAGTCAGAGCCTAGAGTATGGGCCAGGCCTGGGGAGGGTGTGGCTCAGGAAAGGACCAAAATGACTAGTTATGGAGCAGTGTCGGAGCTCAGAATTGGAATTCTGGGATCCCAGGGTTAAAGGGCAGGAGGTCAGCAATGGAACTATACTACAGAACCCCCTGGGATATCAACTTAAGAGGTCAGACTGGGATATGGGGACCCCATGAGGTATATGGCACAGTTGGGGGTGTCCATCTGTTTTCCTGTGTCAGAGCTTGGGCTGTGACAAGCACTACAACCAGCTGAGGTTACCAGCCGGCCTGTGGCCAGTGCATCCATGCCCACCCAGGCCCCTGTGGTCTGCACCTGGTGTGGCCGGCACTTGATGTAGCACCAGGTGTCTGGAGGTGGCTCACACTCAACCTGGGCCTCAACGGCCACCTCGAGGCCCTCCAGCTCCATCACACATTCGCTGTTCTTGGGGCCATCCTGGAGGCAGAGGACATGCTGTTGTTCAGGCGGCTTTAGAAGCTAGGCCCTGCAAGCTACAGTACAGGCCCTGCCCCGGAACAGCCCAAGTTGGGAGAGAAAGCTGAGGCTGCCGATGCCCGTTCCCTGTTTTATAAGACTTGGTCAGCAGTCTGGAGGGAAAGATGTTAGCCGGACAAGGCAGACGCACCTGGAAGAGCCACAGGTTCCTGCCTCGAAGCTGGACTTCTCGCTCCACGTGGACTGGTATCAGCGAGGAGCCTTGGACATTCTCCACACAGGGGCAGGAGCTCACCACCCTCTGACTCATCTCTCCCTGCAGGCACCAAGAGCGAGGCAGTCTGTGGCTCCCACCCTGCCCACCTCAGCCCTCTCCCTTGCTCGACGACTCCAGTGGCCGCCCTCTGTCCCCACTCCCCCCCAGAGCAGAATCAGAGGGCGAGCGAACGGCTGCATCTTCCCATCCCCTCCCGAGGCCTCCTTCCTGGGCCGGACCTCACCAGCTCCCAGAGCCCGGGGGTGTCGTACTGGTAGTCGAGGCTGGACAGCAGGATGAGGGGGGCAGGAGAGCCCTCGTGCTCTGCTGAGTCTCCATCACCTGAGAGGAGTGTGGAAGTGGAGAAGGCGGGCGCGTCACCCCCCATCCACTCATCCGCCTCGGGCAGCTCGCCGCCTTCTTTCATGAGCCAGTCCAGAACAGGCTTCATGGAGCCCGTGGCCCCTGGGAAAGTGGTGGCAGGGGCAGTGCCGGGGGGCTGGTCCAGAGCCACCGTGGAAGGCAGGGCCTCGGGGCCAGGCTCTGCAGGGGCCACGGTGTCTGGGGGGAACGGGTAGGAGGCTGAGGGGTCCTCAGGTTTGGCCACTCCTCCCAGGTCAGTAGGGGCAGGGACAGTGGTTCCAGGTGTGGTGGGGAGCTCAGGAAGGAGGGGCTTCTCATGGAGAGGTGACTCTGTGGAGGCAGGGGAAAGTATGGGGCCAGGACCCGCCCCCGGGCCCCCGAGGCTGAGCTGAGAAGGCCTGGCCCCAGGCAGGGCATCAGATGCCAGGGAGGGTGCCGTAGGCTCCACCGCGAAGGTGTTGGGAGTAGGGGTGACCGTGGCTTTGGGGGCTGTGGGTGGGAAAGGGGTGAGTACATCCCTTGCGGGAGGGCCTGGGGAGAGAGGTGGGCTCTGAGGGGGAAGGCCAAGAAAGACAGGAAGGGCCACTCAGCAGGCAGGTGCAGGAGCAGGCAGGCAAGGGTGTGTTAAGAGGGAAGAAGACCAAGGAAAAGAGAAACAAAAACATCCCATTAATTCTCTAAAGCAGGAACACAGAGGGCAGGCTCCAGGGGTCTGTGCCGAGCTGGAGAACCAGAGCCACGCCTCTTGCCTCTTGGCTTAAATGTCCTCTCCCAAAACAGATGGGATGGACAAGCAGCCATCCTCCGGGAGTCTGTCACACAAAGCGGCT